>NC_135778.1:5922334-5940535 GCF_028453695.1 Augochlora pura
CGAGTCACGGGAATCGAAGTTTTCAGCAAGGTCCGTGCGAATCGCGGAACCAAGAAGATTTCATTCAGCTATCGGCGCAAAACCTCTATTTATCTTTGTTAACAACCTTCTCTGTTTTCCACCACGCGATCCGCGGGATCCGCGTAATCCGCTTCTAATTACACACCGTGCGGAATTTAGAGTAGATATCTATAGCGCGTCGTTGCGTTAATTTTTCATACTCGAGCAAAATTAACCGGGCTTATTAGTGCAAAGCTTGAAAACGCATCCTACAGCACTTGCTCCTCGGCAAGCTAATACAATCGTCAAAGCATGCATAATTTCCATAGATCGGCGCCGTGAGGAAATTTTTAATCGATTTTACCAGAAGAAGTACACATTCGAGAACATTCCAACGGTACATCTAATTACACGTTCAACGTGATTTTACATCGCCGGGCGCGGTGTTTTGCATAAACTCGCATGATCGTCGATCGTTCTGGACGAGTTGAAGCCGTAATCGACGAGCCGGCATCGCGTTGCCATAGTTACCGCGGAAAGTAAAACCGACTTTGAGAAGCGAACGAGACGTGCTCGTCAAGATTTTCATCGTCCGCCGAGTTATTTTATAATGCATTTAACGCGATACACTTTTCTTCGTTTCACTGTTTCATCGAACACATTTGTGCAGATATTTATTTACGAATAAGATTATTTAATAACATTACAACTATCCATAAATAACGTTACAACTATATTAGCGTACGGTTCGTTCGAATAATTTCTCAAGTGTCGCGTAACGAGCAGGATTATTTACAACGTTGCGCTAACTTGCCAATTAATTCGCGATCGTCAATCAAACTTAAGTGGCACACCTTGAACCAAGATTGACTGGTTGTCTTAATTAGCGTGCCGAGTCGGAAAAGGCGAAGAATTCTTTGGTAGAGAAACGTCGCGATACGGTGGCCCCTGTTTGCAAATTCGCCATACGAATCGCTTATTCTTAGCACGACAAAACTACCGACTTGACCCTGTTCCGCGTGTTTATTGGTAACCCCGCGTGTTTTAAATACACTTGTTGCTAAAGTAGTAGGAGACTCCAATTCACAAGCCTTTATAGCTACAAAAGCTATTTATAAGCCTTACGATATAGTTGTGAACACACAAAAGTGACGATTATAATTTCAAATGATGCGTGATCCGCTCGGTTCTGCGGACTTAATAAAACTAGTTTCACATCGGTAAATCAACGATAAAAACTAACATTGACGATTAAATGCAAATAATAGCAAAGTCGGAGACGAAAATAAAAATTACATGAAAGTCTACAAAATTTACACAAATCAGGCAGATCTAGTTTATTAGATCGATAGTTAAAATAACAATTGTTTCAGTTTGAAATACATTTTATGTGCACACATAAAAACTACTTATATTTATATAAAAACTTGCATTTGTATTCAACGAAGTCTGCGATAATCAGATGCTTCTTCGCTCAAATCTCTTTTTAATCCATTTTATACCAAACGTGTTGTTAAGATAATTTAGAGTTGAGTTTATCTATAGTAACTTTATAATTTATTTTATTTGTCGTTTTAATATTTTGCCATATATCTATAGATTATATTTAACCCTTTGCGGACGAGAGGCGTTTCGTTTGGCAGGACGAATGACAGGCGACAGTCGGTGTTTATGTTAAGATAATTTTTATATAAATTATATAATTGTATATAATCGTATATAAATTAAATAATTGTATAAAATTGTATATAATCGTATATGAATTATATTGTATCGTCCTGCTACCTCACTTGATCGGAAAAGTCGCCGTCTGCTAAGGGTTAAAAACACGAGTCAAAATCTTGAAAAATTCCACACGCGCCACTATATTGTATAACAGTATTTATTGTCATTGATAGATACAGGGTGGTCCACGGAATTGCTTCAAGTCATAACTCCGTTATTATTGCATTTATGAAAAAATGCCAAATGAGAAAGATAAATGGTTCGAAGAGCACTACATTTGTAGGCCTTTAAATTTTTTTTTAGTTGCAGCAGTGCATGTGCAATTAACAATTGCATCGTTTCTTTAAATAGAAATCCATATTTTTGTTTACCCAGATCGATTCTTCTGTTCATTCCACGTAAAAAATGATTATGGTACCATGGCAAAAAAATTATTAGATTTCGAGATATTTGCAAAAAATGTCTTCATTGAAATAGAATCGCGACAATCGTTTTCCAAATTGAATAATAGTTTGCAACGCCACGATACATTTACCGAACCCAAAAGAGAAGTTCCAGAACCAGTAATAGGAAATGAGAACCACAGAGTGAACATACAACATAGTCGTGAACGTGTTGCGTGAATTTTCCCTCTGCACAGGGATCGAGAAACTGCAAGGATACTCAACGTATCCGTCGAGTTGCGTGTTTATGTGCCGATCAGCGTCAATTTTTGCTAACGGTACCGAGCTCGATCGGTCAATCATCTCGTACGTCGTACCGTGAGACAAAACGGTTCCGCACGGTACGACACGAACGAAATCTGCGTGCACGTCGGAAAAAGAAAAAGCGCGCGCGCGACCCGGCGCGATGCAACGCGTGCAAGCTGAAAGCGCATTGCGACCGGCGTCGTGCACGTGCATCGTACCGCGGAAGTAATTCGTGCGAGCGGGCAACGTCACGTGCCGTTTTAGGCGGAACCGGTCGTGCCGCCGTTTCAGGAATTAGAGCGATTATGCTCCGGCGACCCTAATGCGGACTACAGGAAAACGATGATTCGGACAATAAGGTCGACTCGACCGTTTCAAATGTTTTGACTTCTAAACGGCGGAAAATTGCGCGGTCGTCTGTCTAACAACCTGAACGGGCAAAAACAACGTTGCCAGTGATAGTCGATCGGCGATGGAAGAAATGTCGGTTCGTGAACTGTTTCGCTACACGTTATGGATAATGATGGTTGGTCGACTGTATATTTTCTGTGGGCTTTTTAACTTTTGTTTTTGATTCACCAACTTCGAAATTTGATTGAAATAATATAAATAATATAAATAATATAAATAGTATTGTAGTATATATATTGTTGTAAAGTTGATAAGAATGTTTAGCAAAGTCAATAAGATAGTATTTAAGTGGAAGATTCAGCAGACGAAAAATTCATTTGTTTCATTACTTCACTGATTTGTGTATTCTGAGCAATTAAAACCCTTTTTGTAGCTTTTTATGTTGAAAACGAAAAGGTTAAATCGTTTCGTAATTTCCTGGGACGGGCAAGCAACAAACTATAGAGACAGATAAAATAAAATTGCTTTCATGGTATTAAATTCTATTTATATGTAATATAAATTCTATTATATTCTCTATATATTATTTATATTGTTATATTCTATTTATATCTAATATATATATATATAATATAATATATATAGTACATATGTAATATAAATAGAATAGAAACAACGTAAAATAGTAGATAAACTAAAATAATAGAAAAGTTTCGACGTACCGCGTTCAAATCTCTTTAAAATAGCTTTCGTTTAATGTACCTAAGAATAATTAAAAATAATTAAAAAATAAATTAAAATAATGGAAAAGTTTCGACGTACCGCGTTCAAATCTCTTTAAAATAGCTTTCGTTTAATGTACCTAAGAATGATGTTCAGGATACCCTACTCGGACACGGGCACGTGCATTGCAACACGGATTGCCGAACTCGTGCGAAGGTTTCATCAGTATTGTACAGAAGTACATATTCCGCAATTCGTTCCCAGAGATCTAAACGAACAGGTAGCAGTTTGAGATGAAGAAATTGGGAGGACGAGTCCCGAGCGACACAGCCGCGTGCCCTATCTACTGTGAGATCATCGATGTTCGCAATTCGCGGAACAAAGGGTTTGGTTTCTTCAAGAAAAAAAAATGTCTGGGTATTTGGGCTCTGCCTACGAAAAAACTGTTTCAGGAATAATCTGGAACACGGTTCGCGTAATTATTCTGTCGTTTTACCCGCTCCGTCCGTGGACGCGGACCGGAAGCGCGGCATCGCACGCTGTGCCCGCAGGGTTTTTGTTCTGGAATCCCACGAGCCAGCCGAGAGAGTAGGAGACACGGCTGTTTCGCGTCCAGACCTCGTCGTGTCGTTAAGGTGCCGGGAAACCGTCAATTGCGTAATTCGCTTCCCCGTCGCGGCTCGATGACGCTTTTAATTCGCTGCCACCCCCTCCCCCGCCGGCCAATTGAATTCGGGCGAGAATTAAAGCCGAGTCTATCTTCGACGTTTCCCGTAACGCGATATCGCTTCCGTTCGACGTCCGATTGTCTGGCCGGTCGCTGCCCATCGCTTACGTAAAAAACGACTTTCCATTCGATCGCGAGTCCCGTTCCTGTTACGCGGATCGAATATGTTCGTCGATTTTGGCGCGCGGATCCGAACGAAAAACGAAAAAAAAAAAGAAAAGAATCCCTCGCGCGGACCGCCTTACTTGCGCATCGCTGAGACAATTAAACGAGACAGCGCGCGGTTATGGTAATCGCGTTTAACCATGCTGGCCGATTAGGTATGGCGCGAATGCAAATTACGTTCTCGCGTTTCCAACGGTCGGATGCAAATGAACGTTTGCTCGTGAAACAAGCTACCGGCTCAAACAATTCACCGTTTCTCGTTCAACGAGCCGCAAAGCACCTGTTCCGCGATCCGCCTCCCCAACATTTCACGATTTCCTTGCTCCCGAACTGTCTTCCCGATCGAAACGCCCATCGTAGGATTTCATTTCGATTTCTAACTAGATGGTTTTCCAACAGAGGTATTTCCTACTGGAAATACGACCCGTACTTCCAATGTTGACAGTCCGTAGCGGCCATGTTGTTTTGAATGCGTCGATTAAATCTGTTGTTTACAATTCGGTCGTTTGTGCCGAATCACCATGGCGAGTTACACGATTGAGAAGCAGGCAGAAATGATAAAATTGAATTATCAAAATGAGTGTTCGTTAGTGAAAACGTTGCGCGCGTTGCGCCCATTTTATGGTAGACGCGGTTGCTCTTCAAAGTCGACCGTCTAACGTTCGGTGGCCAAATTCTAGACGACCGATTCGGTAAATAATCAGCCAACACTCGTACGTCAACGGAAAGCCAGATCAGCCGAGAACATCGTCGCTGTCCGTGAAAGTGTGCAGGAGAAGCCGAGGCAGTCAATTCCTCGCCGTGCACAAGAATTTCGTCTTTCGCAGTCTTGAAATTGGCGAATTTTGCGTCTGGACTTGTGCCTACACCTGTACAAGATCCACCTGACCGAGGAGCTCAAAGTTAATGACCACAGACAACGCCGTTTCGCTGACTGGAATTGACCACCAAGATCGTGCGATTTTACCCCTCTAGCCTTCTTCTTGTGGCGTTTTCTGAAGTCGCAAGTCTATACCAGTAAGCCACAATCGACCGACGTTCTCAAAGTCAACATAGCCCAAGCCATCGCTCAAATTCAGGAGATATGCGGCAAAGTCATTGATAATTGGACCTCTCGGATACGTGCCACCGTGCAAAGCCGCTGGGGACATTTGAACGATGTCATATTCCATATATAATCGCATACGCGAGCATTTTAAATAAAAAAAATTCGTTAACCCTTTCGGTACGAGCGCCGGATATATCCGGCGTCCACGCGACGACCGCTGTGGCCGAGCGCCGGATATATCCGGCGACCGTGCGACGACCGGTATAAATAACAGAATTTTATAGAAATAACTCTTAATATTTTATATAAGTACCTCTGAGTATCTCTTAAGCTACAAGCAACACTTTTGTTCAAAAATGTCGTTTTATTAAGCACAGTTTTTCTTTAACGCTTAGGAAATATTTTCCTATAAAGGAGGACTCGTTATGTGCAATTTTCGGCGCGGGGCCTCGTACAGCGAGAGTGTCATGGCGGACAGAGTGCTCGTACCGAAAGGGTTAATACCTCATACACAGCTCATTTTATTCCATTTCAAAATCGACCCGCCCTTACTGGAAAACCCTATACAATCCCCTCCGAATAATTAATCGAGGAAGCTACGTCATTACAGTGTGCGCGCGGTGGAACTGTATTTAACACTTTGCTGAAACTTAATTCGCCAACGACCTTATTATCACACCACCTTGAAACGAGACTTTCACAGGCGGCAGTGCTTTTCAGATATAATGGAGTCTCGTGCAAATAATTGTTACGTGATACTGTACAATTTTTCATAGGGGTTAATTGGTTTTTATTATTTCAGATTTATAAGTGGCGGTTGCAAGAGCAAGGCTCTCGGTCTCAGCAATCTGCGTGATCCTGAAATCTATAATGCGCGTACTGCAGATTTTTATGCAAAATAGAATTTTTTCGCTCAACAACCTTGGTGAAAATAAAGAACAAAGGGAAAATATCGCGGTGAAATTATAATTTCGCAGCTTCGCATTTCAGTTTTGTTTTCAGTCGCTCGCAACGTGAACGCAACAAATCTGCAGTCCAATTATAAGAATCATCGTCTCGAGTGGTTCCGCTGCGTAGTCATTCTGTGTTTATTTTTACAAAACACGATATGAATAATGTTTTCCAGCTTGACTATTAGGTAACTTGGACGTAATATTGAAAATAATTCAGAATAAAATATGAGAAATTCAAGTTCATACGTTGTTATCACGTTTAAAAATATGGTCGCTTTATTTGACCTTAATTTGGAATAATCACAAATCATTAAGAAGTGATTTAATTTCGTAATTAAAACGATCACACGTATTTATATTATATTTATATTATTTCCGGAATATTTTACAGAAAACAGTACGAACACTCGAAACATCGTCGGCAATCTAAGGATCCGACGATTTAACATTGCGCCGTGCGCGCATTGTCGTAGGAAAAGAGGGGGCGAGAGATCGGCATGCATCATCTCCCACGGAATCCTTCCACGAGACTCGAAATAAAATTCCAGAATTGCGTCGAACGTAGTCGAGGATGGTCCAAATAAGACGAACGCTAGAGAGACACAGGACGGAATAATCGGCGGAGAAGTCACCGGGGGCCAGCGACAAGTCATCGATTGTGCCGGTCGTGTCGAGCCGCGTTAATGACGCGGACGCTACTTTTAAATCGGCCGGTTCGGCGGTGGCCATATCGAGGGACACCTACGTGTCGATCCGCCGATCGCTCGCGCGTAATCGTGGTTTATAAGGGCCGCTCCGCGAAGCGGGACGACGGCGAGGAGGAAGCGGGACACGCGGCGGGAATGTAAAAAATGTGAGTTACAAGCGCCGCGCGCGCAGGTTGAGCGTGGGTAGCTCACGGCCGAATGTCGCGTAGGCCTCACCTGCGGCAAATCTTGTTTCAGGAAATGCGCCGCCGCCGCCGCCGTGCCGCGCTCCCGTCGAACAGGCTATCGCGTTGCAACCTCCAAGTGCAATGCCGGTCGCGGAGCTATTCAATGAAAACCACGGGGTCAACCGCGTGGAGTTTGCCGGGGCCCCGCGTTCTCGCCGTTCGTCGGTGCTCCGACCGCCGTCGGTGACTTTCTAGCTCGTGGAATTTCGGAATTCCACGGGCATATCGAAGAGATATCGCTCGCTCGTGAACCGTTCGGAATTTTAACCTCTTTGCTGCGGACGACGATAAAGAAATAGCAATTTTACATGTTACCAGAGAAATACTTCTCTTACGATTTAGGCCTGTAATTCTGTGCCTGCAATTTTACAATTTTTAAAGCGGACCATATCTTCACACTTTAACCCCTTGCACCACGACTACTCTCACACTGCATTGATTAACACTTATTTGATCTTAATGCTGTCCTTAAATAGGACCAAATATTTTTGTCTTTTCTATTGTCTTTATTTACTTTCGTCTCTAGACTTTGATAACAAAAGACTTCAATTTGATCCCGATTTAGAAGAAATGAATAATATTCATATTTATAGCATTTATTGCATGAAATTTTTATCACGAGCCTAACTCGTTGTTATAGTGCAAGGGGTCAACGAAATTATATTTATAATTTGTAGAATGCATAAAGAACAATTACTAATAGTGTTTCAAAGTAGACTGGTTCCTATATCGTCGAAGAAAAGGTCACAGTATGCGAAGCCACTGTATAACTCGTTTCCTGTACGGAATATATTAAAATGATCGTGAAACATATCCATAAATTTCGCACGTTCCAGAATAATTCTAGAACAACTTGTCAGAAGGAACTGCGCCCAGCGTGATCGATAAAACGCATACAAAATGCGTCGCAGACATAGATCGATGCGGCTGACAGTAAATTCTCCCCAAATGGTCCCTCAGCTCGTAAAGATGGACTCGACAGAGAAAATACGATCGTTCAAGCCTCGCGGCTTGAAAGTAGCTATTTCTTCGAGTAACTATATCTTCGAGTAGCTATTTCTCCAAGTAACTATTTCTCGAAGTAATTACATCTAAGTAGTACTTTTTCTATGCAATTGTTTCAATCGAAAAGCTACTAATCGTCAAGACAATGGTACAACAAGGGGTTAAACATCTATAGATAAGCGTTGAAGACGATGCCGCGCACACTTATAATTAACAGAACAATCATTCGCGTCGCGAGTTTCACATCGGGCCGCGAACGATGGAAATTCGTGGAACCTCCATCGAACAATGAAGGAAAAAAGCAACGTTCGCGCCGCGGAATCACGGAAACTGGAATTACGCCGTTGCGAGTCACCCGGCGATGATCAACAGGTGAAACGCGTCGCGGGTAGCTCGGCGACGAAATGGGAATACAAATATTTGCTAATGGACGTCGGAGGTGATGTAAATCGTAAATAGCTGTGACGGGCTTTCCCGAGGAGCGCCGCGAAGTGAAATTTATTGCTCTCGCCGGCCCGATGCCCCGCGAGCAGCGGTATATGTATATCGGGGAATGCGTGCGCCCGATCGGCGACCCGCGTCGAATGTTTACGATTTTTTTTACGCGGGGTCCGTAATGATCGACGCGCGCGTCGCGACGGTTGATCGGGATCGAATACGCCGAACCCTTCTCGAACGGACGCTTTCGTAATCGCTCGATGACTAACACGGTGTAGCGTGTCCGTGCCGTGCAAGGCACGTCGATGACGTAAGCACGCACGCACACGGGCGAAATACATTGGTTCGCATGAGACGCGACGGCGGCGCCGCATGTGAACGAGCATAATGCTGCTGGCGGCACAGCGTTCGTTCCGCGCGGCCATCGTCGTTGTAAATCACGCTTTCGCGAAATTTCATCGACGTTTCCGACGGGAAAAGAAAGTTTCGAGAGGCGCCGTTTTATATTAGCCGCCGCCGCCATTGTTCTACGTGCCGTCGAAAAATCCGCTCCGGCGGATCAATGAAAAGAAAATCGAATTCGAGAGTCCCCCGGACGCATTCCCACGCCTCGACGTGGCCGCGGACCGATAAATTCCACGCACGAAAGCGGAATCGTGTTTCCTAAGCAGAGCGCCGGCTGAAATAGTATTTTTTTCGCGACTCGTGTGAAACTGAACCTGTCGCAAATTCGTAGAGCGCGTGAGAGGATCGTGAATGAGAAGGAGAACGAGTGAGAAGAATGAAAAACGTAGAGGTGACGACTGTGTTTGAAAAGACAATAATTTGCATTTGCAAACATTACGATTTCTTACGTTATCTCGTTCGTTATACGTTAATCATTATCGCCATTTATTTTGATGTTTAAACTATGAAAAGTACTCTATCTTATGCTTTACGCAATTAAAATAAAAAATATTTTACGCTTAGAACAGCAAAAGAAAATACTTTGCTTGCAGAAATTTGATTTCCTATTGAGACACTGTTCTATTCGAATTGTAAAGAATTCATTGCTTAAAACATTATTTCAAATATGTCTATAAATATTACCCAGGTGTATTCCTCATTTGCTGTGCTACATTACTGGATGGTTTCACTTGTGTCCCTCGTCCTCGCCCGACAATAAGTCAGAGTTAGGTCGCAACAATCTGCTGAGAAATCTGCAGAAATCCGGCAGATTTCGAGGGGGACGTTGCGCGTTATTGTTATAATCAGAACTCCTGAAGCACGTCTATCTACCTTACGGGCCACCAAGATCTCATCCTGATTTATTACGTCCGATTCGCGATAATTTATTACTGTCAACACTATCTTCTCAATATAGTTCGCGGTCAGAGATCTATCCGTTCGGAATCAATCATGCCGGGATTGTAATTATTCATAGAATGCTATTGATATGTCGCACTTGTGTCGTTAAATTGGAAATTAATGAATAAGAAGTCAACGCGAACAGAGATACTGTTCATTTTCTGGGACGCGTCCGACGATTTAGAAGTCATAAACTGCAAAGACGAGGCATAAAGCGACAATGTTTAACAACGACACTGTGACGCTCTAACGCGTGAATGTCTTCCAACGTTGTTGAATTTATCTTGACACTTAATTATGTAATTATACTTTACCGTTTTCGATTGATAAATTGTAATCTTATAAATTTCAGAATACAGAGTTCTTCATGTGCTACAATAGCTCGAAACAAATGGCTACTAAATAGTCTGAAGGTCAAAGCGAACTTTAAAATACTAAGTATTATTTGCGTAATTAGGTTTGTATATAATATTTCTTGACAGCAAAAATAAAAGGAAATGACACGGGAATGTAACGCAAGAAATAAAAATAAGTAACAAAGTGATAATTAAATTTAGTCTTAATAACAACGCGTAGAAAATAATCACGTCTTACAATAAAATATACCATCGAAAACTATCCATTTGCATTTCCCCATTAACCCTTTAATCTGGATGCTAATGACCGTTAGTTATTGCTTCACTAAGTATCGCATGTTTTTCAGTTAGCAAGTGCAAGGAAATTTACGTTGAAAGATTGCAGGCTTAACGAGTTAACTCGCATGGATTTTTAAATAATTACATGAACGTATATGATTCGTTTAAAGTTGCGTGTGGCCATTGCGACCGTCACAATCCGGTTAAGGATTAAAAAGTCAAAGCGAAGCCTTGCGAGTAGGACGAGGTTACATCGATCGAGATCCCCGTGTAAACTTCAGATTATCATCATTGTTTCAGTGCTCGTTGAAAACAAAAGTTCGATCCTCGTCGCAACAGATCGATTGTTCAAGGCGTCGTTGCATTTCGCAGAAAGTACGCCACCACCCCCCTCAATGGGATACGAGCAAATTTACCTGATCGACGCCAGCGTCGAACGTCCCCTCCTCCCAAATCGGATCGTCCCAACCTCCCGACGATCCAGAAGAGCCCCTGCGACCCGGATCCCACGAGTTTCTCTTGTTATTATCCAAGGAGTCAGTCGAGAGCCGTCTCCTGTCGTAGGAGCCTCTTCTGCTAGAAAGCGGTAGCGCGAGCCTGTCCTTCCTCAAGTTCCCGTTCGATCCCATCGGATCGGTGCTCAAGGTCACGTTCAGGTTGCCCCTGAGGTTCCCGCTGGACCCGGCGAAGCAGCTCTTCAGATTGGTGGCGCTCTTCGTCTTCAGATCGGCATTCGACGCGCTCAGGCCAGCCTTCAACGTGGTCGGCGAGGTCGGCGAGGTCGCGAACAAGCTGGACAACGTGTTGACATCCCTGCGCGAGCTCGGCCTCTGCAAACTGGTCATCGATTTCGCAACGTAGTCCCGTCTCAGAGGTGAATTATAGTTGGACGCGGTGTCCTTCTTCAGGCATCCCATCGATCTACCGATCGGGTCCCGCCTCAGCGCCGCGCTGCCGATGGTGGACGCGTAACTGTCCTTCTTCGAGTGATTTATCGCGCCCATCGAGGATCCCAACGGGTTCTTCCTGAGCGTGTTCGGGAAGCTCGAGGGATGAAGCTCCTTCCTAGGCGGTGACATAGGCAGGCCCAGGGACCCCCTTCTGCTCGGCGACGTCCCCAGATGGCTGTCTCGACGGCCGAGCGAGTCTCTTCTAGTCTGCTGCTGCGCGCCGCTCCCCATGGAACCCCTGCGATTCCAGCAGTTCTCCTTCGCGTGTTTCCCATGAATGTCGCAACAGCTCGAATCAATCTCGACTTTAACCACCTCGGGGCTGCACTGTTGCTGCTCTAACTTGACGTCCCTGAAGAGCGCCTCGAGGCGTCGTATCGCCGCTTGTTGGTGTGCCGTTGTTGACATGACGCGGCTGGTATATCACGACGCACTCCCGACAAACCCCGCCTCCTCTCTTCTAATCGATTTAACGTCTCCCGGTTAGACACTCGTCGAGGTACACGCGATACTCCACATAATTTCGAAAAATATGCTGACAGCTCTCTCTCTCTCTCTCTCTTTCTCTCGACGAGGCAGGGACGACGCAACTTACCGCGGGCACCCACTGTTCGACGAACTTCTTCGAGGCCGTCGGCGCGCGAGGTAGACGAACCGAAACTCCACTGACACCTCGACGACCTTACACTTGGCTCTTGAAACAGCCCGGCGAAATTATCCGCGGGCAGGATACACTCTGCTCGCGGTTGTTCCGTGATCGTTTCGGCGTGATTTAGCGGGGAAACGTTACGACGATGGTTCCCCGAGCGGAAAATGTAATTAGACAGTCACGAGAACGCTTCTCCCGGAGTCTAGGACGGTGTGCTCGCCTGCCTGGGACGGAAATGTAATCGTGGTTACATGGAAACGCGTGTGCGGCGTAACACACGTCCGGTGAGGCACTGGGGGACTCCGTGAGGAGAGAGACCCGAAGGCCTCAAAGGAGCTCTCCATACGGATCCCCACCAGAGCAGTGGCATTCGCAAAGTCCAAGTCGCCATATTAGGTCAAACCTTATGGGTTTGTCGCGCAAAACTGCTGGTTGAACACCGACACGACCCTGGCGTACGGTGTAATCGGGTCGACCGCCGACTTACTTCACCATTGTCAGCTCTACTTTCCACTGTTTATGGTCTATCTCGGGCGCTCGACGCGCCGCGTTATCACCGGCCACCGTTTTCTATGGTGTCCGAACGACCGGTCGTTCGATGATGCATCGTTTGATCCCGTGCACTTATCCGAGATTCCTTTCGGAGCTGGCCTAGTGCGAAGTACGCGTAATCATTGTTACGATATATAACAGTTTCTCTATTGACTTCATGGGTTTTTTCGCTTATTTTTATACCTCGAGGGTAAATCATTTTATAATTATACAAGAAAGTATGACAATTCTATATTATCTGTCAATAAGTGCACCATACTCGAACATATAACTTTGGATTTATGGACAGTATCTTATTTATTAAATTATATTAACCATAACATAAAGCCGTAAAATTATATTCATTTTTCATATATAACATTTTATATTAATTGAATCCAAAATTATTACGAATGTACAAATATATTTCTCGAATTTTAGATAGTATATAACACGTTTCCAAGGCTTATCCAATAAGTTACTTTGAAAGAGTTAAATCAAATTCTACGCGGAACGTTTTAAATGATTGAAAAGAAAACCAAAAAGCCCACGATTAATTGTGTAGAATTTGTTGTATTATATTATAGATTTAAAAAAATTTCGAATGAAATAAAATTGAGTTGAACATTTACTAATGTGTAGCATAGCTGCATGAAATTCACAGTCTCGTAACGTGAAACAATTCGTTGATTACGTAGCTGATAACGTTTCCAGTTATCTCTCGAAAAATTTGAACAGCCTTTTAATAAGTGATAATAGCTTCCATATCTATGACGAGACCCATTGTTCTATAAATAAGTATAATATTTTTGTTTGGCCTTCGTTGACACCGAGCACTGCGCCGCTAATCTCATTGTTTGCGCACCACTTCTCAAGCTCTTATCGAAATGAGCTTAATCGCGGCAAGTTGGCACAATTGTGCAAAGACTGGACTAAACAATAAGCCTAAAAGGCTTAGTTAGAAGTTGGTCCCCATTCTTCGACGAATGGCTGCAACAAACGTATAATTTTTTTGTTCTTCCTTCACGCTGATGATAAAACTCGGCTTTGGTGGACGGGCGAGAAGGAAAAAATGTTTATTGCTCCTTACCGAGAACATAAACGTTCGTGAGTCATCGACGAGTAATAGATTGTACCGTCTAACAATATAACTTATCAAATGCTTCGAAGAATCGAACAGTTCTACGTATCGAAAGCGTAAAAAAAAAAGAGAAAATAGAAATTTCTGAAGAAACTGTATTAATATAAATCGAAGTTATTTATTGATTTCTTCATTTATTTAAGGAAGAAGCTTTTCGCACAAGATAATAAGGTAATACGTGAGGAAAAACAAAATAAAACTAACACAGAAGAAAATATTGTTTGGTAAGGTTAATAAAAATAATTATTGTACAATATGTTGCAGCGATAATTTTAGGCCTCTTAAGATTTGTTTAGTTACATCTGTGCGCGTGTAGAGTTAGTATAATTATTCATTCTATTTATACAATTTTGGGATCCATACTTTGTTTATTAATATTTATACTGTTGCGTAGAAGCAAAACAGTATGGAGTCCAAATGACATTGCCATATTCCAAAAAAAGGTCTTGTTAGAGCATAGTAAAAAATTCCAAGTGTGTTGATATTACTGAAGAGGCGATATGATTATTCAAGCCTTGCGGTTTTTTTTACGGTTACCGATTGTCAACATCTATAAAACCGAGGCGAAGGCTGGAATAATCGTATTTCACCTTAAATTGTCCATTTGTGTTTACGAGTTGAAGAACAATTGGAGAGAATAAGGAGTATAATTATAAATTAATTAAATTAAGTAGAATCACGATACTAAGTAAACATACTTAAGAATAGTAACCATAATAGTAATTTTGTGGACCGCGTATTAATCGCAAGCAGAACTGATCATTTCAAGAATGTACCACGTCGATACTTCCCACTTTTAAGTCTGTGAACTGATGCACTTAATTAATTCCTGCTGCAACAGCAAAACGCGGTAATGCAGCGCACACTGGCATTTGCAGGTGCAGACTTTCGCAATTGCAACGAGATGGAGCTGCAATTCTCTTCTACATTCTATATCGCCTCGAAACTTATACACAAGGGGCGTAATTAACCCAGTATTAACCACTTCGGTACGGCGCGCATCGGCCACGAAACTGTGCCCACAGCCGGCACTCACCATGCGCATGCTACTTCGTGCATCGACAGTGAATCCGTTTTGCTCTTTTACAGATCTTTGACGAGAAAAGCTTATTTATGTGTATTTCTGGACGTAAACACTGCATTTGTAGAGATAAGCCAAAAGTTCTTGGCAGTCGACTATAGTCGACTATAGTCGATGCTCGGCCGTGTGCGTTCATATCACGGCCGTCGACTATAGTCGACACTCGGCTGTGCGTGTTCATCGGTGGCCGTCGACTATAGTCGACGCTCGTACCGAAGTGGTTAACAAAAGTTCAGCAACAGCAGTAATTATTATATTTAAAAAAGTAATTTCGATTTCGTGTAGAAAATGAAAATCGCCATTTTACAAAACAACCTTTGTTCACGACCAAAAATCATTCAGAATAAAAGGTGTGGTAATTATTAAATTAATTTCATTAGTGAAATTGAAATGCAGCATACTGTAAATCACCGATTAAAACGATGTTGTTACAGAAAATCGAGGCCTATCTCTTATTCCCTGTTAAGTACCAAACTTATTTCTAAAAATTGAAAAATGGCAAATTAAATTTGTGGCATCTTCGACTTAATTTAATCGTCCACGGCGTAATTGTACGTTAAACACGTATAATAAGCCGCACGCGCCACTGTTAACTTACTGGGCGTCTCGTCGACACCTACACGAAGTTGCTGCCGAGTCTAGTTCACCTTGATGGACGAAGGTGTATCACACTTTTTGTTCTAGCAGGAAAAGGTATACCCTTTCGGAAAAGCGACGTCCCGGCAGGTGTCCAGTATCAAGCAAAATTTATATACTATTTATAAGGTTGCTCCGAACTATGAACATTAACTCCGTGTAACTTGAAAGAGTTTTACAAGTCCGTTAATAAAGAATAATAATAATAATAGTAATAATAATAATAATAAAATACACCGTGAAAACAGTGGTTGGATTTTGCGGACCTTGCGAGAGAACAATAGATCTCTTCACTATAGTCTCCGTGCAATTTCAAATCCTTATTCTTCACACGTTTTCCGTTTCTGAAACTTCATTTTGCTGAATAAAATAAACGCTACCTGCGAAGATGCTACTGCGGAGAATTCTCTGCGAAAACAAAAGCACAATACCTGGCGCCGTTATTCTGCTAATCATTCCACATATGTGCATGTATTTAAATTCGCTGCTTCGCTTATATTCGAACAACACAAAGGAAAATTTTTGCATGACGCTAAACATTCTAAATGTTTATTCGCGCATCTCCTCGGATTCTTGATCTTAACAAACTGGTTCTGAAAAACGTGAATTCCCAATCGCTTGTCCCCTAATTATAAACATGTGTATTTTATCATCGCGAAAGGACGTTTCGTTTTTATTGAACGAAATTAGCATAGAATATAGCATCGATTAGCATAATAAAAGTTTGAGAAGCTTGACGTCTTAAAAACTACAACGACGTCCGAAGACGGGAATAGTAAATAAAAAAAAGGAGAACGGAAAAGTCGCGGGATCTCCCGTCGATTTCCAGGTTTTTGCGGTGGAAATCCGCGCGACGTGTGTTAATTCAGTCGCGAGATCTTTTTCGCTCCGATTACATCACACGGTCGTTAATATTGAAATCGGAAATTTGTCGGGACGGAGTCATCGCCGACTATGCAACAGCGCGACAAAAATCACGGGAAACCGCGGCCGCCCACGCGTGCGGAACCGCCATTTTCGTTTGCGTTATGAGGCATCTTCTAATTGTGCGAGGTGAACGCGGATCTCGCCGGGCGTGTGCGCGACGATTTGCATCCTGCAACTGCGTCATCGCGCGCAACATAATCCGACGACGGTCACCCAATGATCATTAGAATTTCGAGAGTGGGCGCGCGGGCCTTGCGGCGGAGTTTACCAACGCGGTTCATTTGCAACGCTCGATTCGCAATAAACGTCCGACCACCAACCATCGTTTTCTGCAAATCAGACTCGTGGCTGTGAGAACATTTAACCCTTTGCACTCGAAGCCATTTTAACTGTGAATTTAAAATCATTTTCCTGGCTCATTATATTTTCGTTCCATCTAACAAAGTGCGTTTTCACGCATACGAAATTGATTTTAGCGACTCGTACGAACAGTTCCGCTGTTTAACAATTGTTTAAATCGAAATTTATAAATATAAATTTAAATCGAATTTTATAACTATAAAAATGATCTTGAACGTGATAGAACAATCTGCCTCGGAGATAGCACTCGAGTGGAAAGGGTTGAATTATAGCGATTCGGTTGAATAGAGGGGGGAGGAAGGGGGTCCCTCTTAACCCTTTGCAACTCGAGTGGCGACTAAACGGCGCCATTAAAATTGTTGTTCCAAAATCATTTTTGTAGATGTTGCCAAAGCTTCGACTTAAAAAATTGTTGAAAGTGTAACTGTTATATGAGTCACGAGACTCAATTTCATGCGCATAGAAGGAATTTTGTTATATAAAATGAAAATACAAGAAGCCAGAAAAATTATTTTAGATTTGCAGTTGAAATGGCTTCGAGTGCAAAGGGTTAAAACTCAAAGATCGTAAAAACTCAAGGTCGCAGATGCCAATGGAAGTTATTTCGATTGAATATACTAAATAATGTGAAAAATTGCGATTTTTGTTTTTTATTTTTATTCAACACGAGGGAATTATAGAAAAACAACGAAATTATAGAAATTACCAATTGCCTCCAAGTGACAGCTTGGATTTTTCGAAAACTAATTCATTAATTTACGTGAATTTTTTAAGTAAAATAATATCTCAAATTACTTCAAGTTCGTCGATTTTTGAGGAACTGTGAAAACTTGATCGAAAACGTGACGATCTCAGTGGTTACATAACTGTTGCACTGCGGTACTTTCAGCAAAATTTTCATTCAAAGAAATTGAAGACGAAATTCAGTAGATAAAAATGTTGATTTGTAAATTTACCTTGCCCTTTGATAAAATCAAAAATTATATTATGCCAAGCAATATTATTAAATAGTTGTGGCCGAGAACTTGCGAACTCGCACCTAAGGAGGCTAATGGTTACATAATTATTACACTGTGGAACTTAGTAAGAAACAAAGATTCGGTAGAATTTCACATTTTTCGATATTAACATTACATTTAGATTAGTATTATATTTAGTCTAGCAATCGTAATTATATTCTGTAATC
>NC_135778.1:5940635-6015533 GCF_028453695.1 Augochlora pura
GTACATTGACAATATCATAATGACATGAAAATTTCATTCTTTACCCTCGAATGATGATTTCGAGGCTCGCTAATAATAATAGCTAAAAGTTGTATATTTAACATAAATATAAGTGAAACATTGTTTTGAATGAGAGGGTAATTTTGAATGGTTTCAAATGCATCATATGTAATTAAGGTTGTTACTTAAAATATGGCACTCGTACATAATACAATATTAAAAGATATTATCAACTTTTATTTACTACAAACTATCGCATAGTATAGCTAAATATTCTCAATTTTTGAAAATGAATTGACTTAATTCTAATTCAATTACACTTATAAAACTAATTAATTCATTTAAATAAAGTTAAAAAAAATTAATCTAATTCCAGTGTTAAGATTGATCCGAGTGCAAAGGACTAATCAATACTTCGATTGCATTTCAAGGCAGAAATATTATTTAAAAAATTTAACAGATTTCAGTGGTCGGTCTTTCAATCGGCGGCAACGCTGCCGCCGATGTTCTGGTGCAGCCAGGCTACGGTCAACCGCAAACCCCGTTGCTTCCGCAACAGATAGCGCAACCCTTTCCAACAGTTCCACGCGTTCCAGGCTACGGCGCGTTCCAGCAACACAGTCCTGGATATCATCTGGAGCTTCATCCGATCTACGGGCATTTAGGCCACTCGTACGGTGGATTAGGACATCATCATGGTCACGATTTATTGCCGATTCACTCGAAACCACTATATAGACACCTGCCCTATGGCGACTACGGGGGGCTGAGTGGTTTTGGACTTCCCGGCACGCGTGGAATCGTACCACCCCAGATTCCTTTGGTGAGCATCGGAGCCATTTACACGAACTTTTCCATGACAGTTAAACCGTGAATTCCATGCACTCGTGGCATTTTATCTTTCTGTTAGTAGATAACGTGAGAGATTCGTCTCTGCATAACTATATAAAATATAGATATATAACTATATAAATTACAATAAAAAGTTGGACAAAAGAATTTGTGATGCGCGAAAAATAGCAGTCATATGTCGGTTATAGAATGATAACAGTTTTAGTCATTTTCATCTGACAAGCGCTTTTTAGTCTTTAACTAAAAATCGGGAGAAGGTGTACAATGTCGAAGAACATTTTTATGAGAAATTTTCAATCGCGCAATTTACATCGCCGTGACACTTTGCTAGTTGATTACTTTCACAGTCGTGTACGACTATTTTTCTATTAATAGAAGAAAGCCTTAAAGATCGTTGCAAGTTCACTTTAAACTGAAATCAAATACCGGGAAGACGGTTTCTAATTTCGATTTCAAAGGCACGGGTAATACTCGGGTTTATTAAATTCTGCCGGAGCTATTTGCCAGAGGACTAGCTCGATATTAAAATGCAAATTAAGGGAAGATTGGAAACCCATGAACACGATCGCCTATTCAATATTATGTATTCGTGCAACGGTCTGCGCCAGACTGAAGAAATAATGACTATATTAACTGTAAGATTTTTCTTAAAGAAAATAATCGAATTGATTTATTTATTTACCGACAGCTTACTATAATTATAGTAGCTGTATCTAAAAGATACTAGACTCTAGATACTCTGAAGAATAATTACAGAAATAACTTTTCGATTATTTGAAACGAATCGTTAAGAAATTCTCAACCGTTGATCTGTGATTTTGAAAAAGCTATTACAGAATTATTCATAAATAGATTTATCACTTGAGTGTTAAGATTATCATAGTACTATTAATTAATGTAACTTTTCTCAGGCAGCAAATGGAAGATATAGAAGATCCATTGGTGAGCCGCCCAGCGATGGGGTTCAACGAGAAAAGCGCGAGAGTGTGGCTGTGGCCACGAAGCCGACCCTAAACGGAGACAATGGGATGGTCGTTGATTTCTTAAATCAAGACAAAGAAGGTATGAACATTTGTATACATATGTAGATACAAGTCTTCGTTCATATTTAGTTAATTGTTCGCCTAGAATCTTGTTCCCTTCACTAGAAGAATTGTTGAGCGAAGAATAAAACGCAACCGTATCACATTTCAATTAATTTTGCATCTTACAAGCCTGCGAACATGCTGCCCATGCATAAAGAGTCATAGTCTACTTATCGCTAGGCTGCGAATCTTTATGCAAATAAACTCTTTCTGCATGAATTGCGAGAAATTCGAGCCAAACAGAAAGTCACTTTTCAGAGACTTAATTAGCTGAGAACAATGCATTACGTGTTCGAAATTTTCCTTAAAACGATGTCCGTTATAAATTCATAAAAATCTGCAATATACAGTACCCTAGTCCCTTTAACATTTCAAAGAAAATTAAGTCATTCTGTCCACTTTTGAAACAAGTTATTGCATTTTAGAAGGATTACTTTTTGCCAGGATTAATATAATGAATACGAATAGCTTTCCAATCAATATCTTAACCCTTTGCGGACGAGTAAGAGGGCGACAGTCGGTGTTCATGTTAAAATAATTTGTATATAAATTATATAATTGTACAATATAATTGCATATAATCGTATATAAATTATATTTCTATTATACACAAATGAAAATAATTTGTATACAAGACGCTCGACAAATCTGAGAAAATCGCCTCGTCCTGATACCTGGCTTGGACGAAAAAGTCATCGCCCGCTAAGAGTTGAACGTCGTGTACTCATCCAACAACGAGAAGGAAAGACTGGTCCTATAATGAAGTTATTCTGTTCGACAGAGAAACGCGTGGAAGTCCGTCAGAGCAAAAACGATCAAGCAGAATCCGACTCAACTCTATTAGGCCTGAATCCACCGAGCATGTATCCCGCACAGAATCAATACCAGTTCGCGATGCCAGCCTCCAGTTCCTATCAGCAAATCGTCAACGAAGAGCCCGCGCCGCCAGCCCAAATAAATACCCGAGCCGCGATACACGAGCAAGCAACACCGCAAAACCAAGCTGCAGCTACGACGGCGAACACAGTTCGTGAAACAAGATCTGGATATGCATCGAGTATGTTACCTCCGCAGGTATTGGTACTGAACCAATCGCCGTGGAGGACAGCGCAGGTCGTTGTGCAAGACCCAAAACGAAATTATCCTGACCCGAGACCGATGACCGACGCGGAGAGGATCGATCATGAAAAATTGAAAAATCACGTGGTGAGTGCTCGATTTTAACCAATTTACCAGCCATCTAGAAAATAGTATTCCTGTCACACGACACCGAGAATTAACCTAATTTAGAGAATTAACCTCATCTTAGGACTTCTTTCATGATTACAATTATTGAAACTTCATGTGCCTCGTAATTTTTTAATAGCAAGAAAACATTTATACTAATATCTTTTACATGACAAATTCTACAAATTTTATTAACAAAACTTATTAACTTATATATCTATACTTATTAATTATTTATCATTACTTGAGATGTTAAGAGTTTAAAACAAAATACCTTTAGACGTTAAGAAGTCAATTAACAGTCTTTCAGTAAATAAAGAGTTTCATTTCTTAGAATCGACTTGGAAAACGTTCATTTTGCTTGAAGAACCACAATCTTCTTAATTCTATCAAGTTGTCAAGATTATGCTTCCCGTTTCTTTGTTCTTCTGGCTCGCGCCAATGTCGACCAATTTTAAGCAACGAACATTCCATCTTCCAGGAAAGCCAGCAAGCCAAAAGCCCGGAATCGAGCGAAAAAGACGAGATAGTGGGTTCTCACCATCATCACAAGATTAAGACGATAACGCACATCCACCAACACGCAAAGTTCCGATCCAACGACTACGAGAACGAACCTTACACGCCGTGCACCTGTCAGAATCCCGTCTACACGGTTTACAGCGACGCTACAAATAACTTGCCGTTGACGCAGTTAGGCGTACAGGAACCGGGATTGGCTCTTCAGCTCGCATCCCTGCCAGAGACCGATTCACCAAACATGGGATACTACGTGGTTGCACCGCAAACCTACAGTAGCCCCATCGTCTACTCCGACTATAGTTATTCTGCAATGCCGTCGGTAATTGCGCAGGACGCTAAACTATAGTATGCCAGTCGCAGCAAATTAATTAAGTTGACGAACGATTGAACTCGTCGAACAATGATGCTGAACTATATTTATTATGTTTTGCGAGCACCGTGAATTCGTCGCATGCCACGTGACTCAATCAGGACTAAACTGTAACTAAATTCAGTGGCGTCACGGATGAGCAGTTGCGTAGAGGTAGAGGATACGTAGAGATAGAGGGCAGTAGGGTTGCCAAGGCTGCTCCCTCGTGCTATCCCCATTCTACTCTACTAGATCATTCGCGACGTCTCGGGCGCACGTCACGTGGCATTTGAAGGAATGCGCGTTGAAACGTGTTGTGCTCCGGCCTATCAATCCGTCCATGTAGCCATCGATTATACGATTTCCGCTATGAAACGATAAAAACCTGCAGCTGATAATAATATTTCTAAATAAATATACGACCATTCAACATCGTTGCGTTTATTACGGTTCCGCTCCTCTTTTCTCTCGCATCGCGCGGTTTCTCTCTCGCTCTTTAACTTCATAATAGTTTGCACCGCGAGTAACTCGGCGACGCTAACGAGAAGCCTGCGTCTAATTGGCTTTTAGTACGCGAACCGGATTTAAGCGTCGTTACGGTAGTCCTACGGCTTAATCGCGGAAGCGATCCCGAGGAGCTTGTCCACTGAAAGGATCATTTTAACTCGCGGCCCGTGTCTTGCGTAATTTCGCGTGAAACGCGCGGATCGAGAAGGAAACAATTTTCCCGATGGTCCTTTCCATTCCGGTTCGTTCACGCGTCCCCGACTCGGCCCGTTTCGACGGATTATTTCCTCGTGTTATTAAATATGATATCGGGTGATCGACTCGCCTTTTCCTTGTTGTTTAGGCATCCGACACGTTACGCGAGATCCCACTCGGTTGCTTTCGTTTCGAGGAATCTCGTACGGTTTTGGACGCCGTTAAGTTGTGTTCGTTCAGTTGGATTTCAAGCAACTTCGAATAGGCAAATTTACGGAAATTTCTATTCGCGATTTCGCAGATATAGGGACAACGATTTTTACTTTCGAAAACATAACTGTCGGTGAATTTTCGGTCGAGAGTTTATAAAAATAAAAAGCGATACAGTAACGTCAAAGAACTAGAAGAGTCGAATAAATTGACATTGTAACATCACAAAAGTTGATTTGCTGCCTAAAGAATAAAATATTTGAAATAATTAGCTATGAAGTTGGGAATATTAAATATTAATATTATGTTGTTCCTGTTTTTATGACATTTCACTTAACTATGTAAATTTTCCTGTATACTTATGCTCTTTATTATTTTACACCATTTACAGAAAAAATAAAGAAATTCTTTTCTTTATTAAGCAACTTCCTTTATTTCTTATTATTCCTTTATATATTCAACCGACATATAATTTTATTATCAGTATACTCAACTTTCTTTACTAAAGAATATTAATGGCCCTATTTCGTCCGTCATATTTACGAATTCATTTTTCGACACTGACCCGCACGTTGGAAACCCTGGTAAACGATTTCCCCGTATTATACACGGCACCGGCGTATCAACATTTCGCAGCGGAAGTTATCTAGAAAAACGGTCATTGCTTATGGCACGATATTATCGCCGGGAGGACCGAGTCCCCCGACGAACTCGCATTTCGAGGGGATCCGGAACGACAATTCGATTTCGGACAATTTGCCGGGAGCGTTAATTGACCCGAGAGCGCAAGAGAGAGAGAGAGAGAGAGAGAGAGAGAGAGAGAGAGGCCCGAAGTTTCGGCCTACGGTAGGGCCATCCGGCTCGGAGCCGGAAAAGCAGGGCAAACACCGATCGAGAGCAATTTCTGATCCCTCCGCTGACTAGACACCGTGAAATGCAATTTCTTCGAAGCTGCGAAATTTCAACGAGAGACGGCCCCGCCTCTCTCGTCGATGTTTGCCGTTCGTTACGCCCGTCGAAAGTGCAAGCGACGAGATAAGGAAATTACTTCGCGTAACGAAGTTCGGGACAGTACGGCGAGAATGCTCGTGGCCCGCAGATGCACGCCCGAGCTCGATTATGGGACCTGGATAGGGAACTCGCACGGCCGAGGTGAGAACGTGAATGCGGATAAATTCTCTATTTATGGCCGCCGGTTCTCTCTCTACGGAGTGGCGCATCTCTTTCTCGGCGAATTCGGTCGACTCGCGGACGTAAAACGATAGCATAACCTTTGTTAACAATTTCATTGCAGACTCACTTATCGTGTGTGGCGAAAATAATAATATTTTAAAATTTATCTATTATTTCGAAAGTGTTGTACTTTATTCACTTTTAACCACTTAGCTGAGTGGATATATTTAGAAGATAAATTTTGTTAAGTGTTGTATCGATCATGCTGTGTATAATCTTTTTAACTACTATAAAATTATCCTAAATCATGCGAAATTGATGACTATGTCACCATAAGCAATTTGACATAAATCGTAGAAGTATATTTATATACTCGTATAAAACGAGTTGCACAAAATTTTTACCCAAATTAATTCTACATTCTGAATTTTTATTCGACTCGTCACATTTTATTCATAATTTCAATCAATTCACTAAATTACCAAATAATCGTAAAGAACTATAAATGTTTACAGTTAATAGAATGCATATATTGGTGAATTTATATCAGATGCTATCTTTGGAAAACATTAAAATTTTTCAATTCTTATATTCAAATTATGCATTTGCAAATAAATAAATGTATTCTATACCTGCGTCGATTATAACTTCGTAACAACGTCGACAAATAACCTAGCAAGTGAATATAATTAATAACGCTGCGGAGTCTAATACATTTTATCTGATCATAAGATTAAAGGTCACGATTTCCTTTTACCTTGGAAAAGCAGGGACACCCTGTATATTGGCTCGCTGAAGATTAGGAAAATTCTGGGAGAACGTTTTATAGCAGAGGAGAATTAATATCCGCGAAGAGAAATGCGGTCATTTATAACCCTTATACGAATGAGACTTTTATATGAAATGCCTGAATGAAATAGCCTTTTCATATTTCGTTCCTGCGTGAAATTGCGAACATTATGAATGACCTAATCGGCTATCGCTTTCGCGACAGAAATCAACATACGTCATTAGAGCGAAAATTTTATCGTTGTCATTGGTCACAAATAAATAAAGATGGCGAAAGCCGCAGTTTTCCGCGTCTTTCGATCAAAATCTTCAACGGCTGCAGTTTTATCTACAAAATATCAGGTTGGAAACTATGAAACGGGCGTTTTCGTTTAGTCTGTGTTCAGTTGCAGCGCCCGTTTCATAGTTTCCAACCTGATACATTTTCTAAATGTCTGCTCTAAGCTCAGATAAAAAGTTGAAAAATCGCGAGTAGAGTATATAAAAAAGCACAAACACCATTTCGATCGCTTTTAAAGAAGTTATTCTGTTTCGCAATAATATCAATGGGTCAGACTCGCGACGAACGTTTCGTGCAGGATTCGATAAATATGGCTGCCAATCATTTCTATTAACTCTTTGCACTCGAAGCCATATTAACTGCAAATCTAAAATCATTTTTTCTGGCTTCTAGTATCTCCATTTTACATAACAAAATTCATTCTAGGCTTATGAAATTGAGTCTCGTGACTCATACAACAGTTACACTTCCAACAATTTTTTAAATCTAAGCTTTGTAATATTAAACTTTGTAATGTTAAATCTAAGATTTCAATGACGCGGCAGAGTCGCCACTCGAGTGCAAAGGGTTGAATCGAAACAAAATTTGAATCCCCTGTCATCGGAGTTTGAGAATGAAAGTAAACGAGGACAATCGGGACACTGGAATCATCTCATGACATCGAGGATATAGTTAAGGACGAAACCGTCGTGGTAAAAGTAGCTCTGAGAGATGCAACAGTGCAAGGGGTTAATACAGGTCACTGTACGTTATCAAATGGGTCTAGTAAATTGGATCTGTTCCGCACTTTCATCGAACGACAACGAGTCTGCGGGATGGGGCATAATGAAAGGCTAAAGAGTGTAACATCATACGGGTTTTACTATACGTATATACACGTATATATTACGGAACAAAAGATAATTCACGTTATTCAGGAGCTGAATAGTCCGATCGGCGATCAAACCGATAAAATCATCCCTTTATTCGTCGATCGCGACCGCGTAACTTAATAGCTCGTTTAGTAATATAGGCGGCGGGCCTCTGCGTTGCGCAAATGGAAGAACAGGCGATCCGACCTATCGCCAGATTACAAACACCCGCGAATCGATGTTTCGCGGAATCAATGGGCCCTCGCCGCCGCTGAAAACGATCGACGCGGGTTATTTTCATCGTTTCTGCGAAGGCGTATCGCCGATCTCCCCCCGCGTATATCCCCTAGCAACGAGAATCGAATTCCACAATTTCCACCGGGCGCACAAATTGTAAGACAATACTAGTTGCTGGTGCTCCTAACAAACTCCGCGCATCGAATAATTCCGATGGCTTTTATCTTTATATTTTCTCTGAATAAACGAAATTATCGTAAATTGTTCTCAGAAATAGCAACGCAAACTTCTCATTTGATTTCGATTAATAGACAAATGAGATTGGAACACAGTTGGAAAAATATTAATTAAAATACAGCTATTGCTATAATTTCTCGCGAACGCATTTTTATTAATTTTACGAACACCTGTGAAACACTAAATGAATTAAAAAATTTAATAGTTAACTATTATATATGCGCCTTAAATCTGTGCACAAACGGTATTAGCTATGCAAACTTCCAGAGTTGGACATTATTCGAACAAGATGTTGTTTGAACAACATTTCCGATAGAATTTTATTCAGATAACGTGTCGGACGTCCGCTCTTTTCAATAATTAAATTACAGGTCAGTTTCTCGGGAAACGAATCTCATGTTTGACGCGGACAAATAAATCATCGAGGATGCCGATATCCGCGGCAAGTTTCCGACGATTAAATTGTAATTCGCGCGAGCGATGAACGTTCGAATGATTCCCATATTCATTACCGGACGTCAAAGAACGGTCGTAAACTCCTACCACAAACACTCGGCGTAGTAAAAGGGCGTTGAAACGTTCAAAGCGTGCTGGAAATTATGAAACGGTCCGCAAAAGGTACGCGGCGCGTCCGCATATGCGTGACCGTCCGCGTTTCACGCTTTATAATTGAAACAGAGTTTCACAATGCTTCTACTCGTTGTTTATTCTTGGTTCGTGCTGCCGCGCGAATTATTTAACTGCATAGGCCTTCGAGTGTTTCTGCTGTCGCGAACGCGTAGATCAACGATTATTAATATTTTTTCTCAGTGCAATTGAAAATGAAAAAGAAACATTTCTATATTATTAATTATTGACATTTTATGATGAGACTTTTTGACAATCGAATCATGCCGAATCTCAATAACTATTTGTAAATCTTCATGTTCCAATAACAATGGAATAATTGATTTTTATAAGAAATTATTTCCGCTTTCGAAAATTTGTTTAAGAAACTCTTAACTGTTTATCTTGGCTTTTGATAAGTCTGTTAGAACCAGTAAATATAATGTTAGAATACCATAATTATGGCAGAAGTCAATTCAATGAAATTAATTCAATAAAACTAATTCAATGCAAATAATTCAATCGAACTAATTCAATGAAAATAATTCAATCGAACAACTTTCAAACGTTTCCAAATGAAATATACTTCGAATTTGATTCAAATAAAAGTATACGAACGAAACTCGACGAAACACATTTCAACGAATCAATTTAACATGATGGATATACATAAACGTATAGTTCATTGCCGATGATACTGTACATTCACTCAGTGACGCGATTAATTCATGCAAAATAGGGATGTATGTTTATTGAGCGGAAGTCGCGAATTTTACGCGAATCGTTCCACCGCGTTTACCACCGTTTATCGACCAATACGCCGTTATTCACGTAATAAGGAGGTTTAACTGGTTGTAATTAGCGATTAATTAAAGGGAAACGGCTTTTCAACAGAACTATTAATCGATATATACAGGAACAACCGATTGAAATGCATTGTTACCGCAAGCCACAATCGCTGACAATGGGTCGTCTCCTTGTTCACCGAATCAATAATAACAGTATTAACAGAGTCTGCATTCCATTAATAATTTACCGTATGCATTTAAAGCTCTGTTTTAGTTATTTTAATATTAAATTCTAGATGGACATGTAAAACAGAATTTAAGAAATCATTTGTTCCTTCAGATTTGGAGAAAGATATTATTTGTCTGCTATCGATATTTAATATTTTAAAGCAAAACTATAGCAAACTATCAAGATCGAATAATGACAATGAAGAACTACTCCACAAAAGCTGATTGAAATTACAATCTTCCAATTATAGACCGTTGTCGGTGGCCTTAGACTGGGCGACCTAGAGTGTCTCTAATTTACATCGTGTATCGTAGCTCCAGCATCACTATGTCCAATGTCACCTTGTTATAGTTACATAGCTCAATTCTAATGTTCTAAACCTCGCGCGCTTGCCTCTTATTCGTCACTGTTTTTTCATTAATAACTCGCTAACAAAACCGCGGATTGCATTCTAGCAAAGGAAAAGATCACTTGAAATGGCCTCAGGAACCGCTCATTTCCCAAAGTATCGATAATTTTGGTACACACTGTGGATGCTCCCAAAAATATTCGGACAATAGCATATCTTCGACTTCTACGCCATATATTTGAATAAATATACATCGAAAGTGCAAAATCATTTATCCGTTCGACAGAACTATGCACGCATAACGCGAGCGCGTAAATCCGTAGACTGCTTTTACCTCGCAGCGAACTTGAGATCATCCTCTCGGCTTCAATAATCTCTGACCAGATCGCGTTTCTTCGAAACCGTTCGTCGTCGAATCTGAACGAGTCAAAGCACCGCTGAGCCAGCTAATTATATCCAACGCGCAGAGATTAACCCCGTGGTTTCCGCGACGGTGGATTTCCGCGACGATAAAACGGGCCGCGATTTATATTCCCGGACAATGATACGAAAGCGGGAGTCGGTTGAACGGGCCTGGAGAGCCCGAAGAATGCCCCGCCGGGTAAACCGGCACAAAGACCGAAGTTTGAAAAACCTAGCCGCGGCAGCTTTGCCGAAGCGGTCGTTTCCATCTTTTCGATGCCGCCGGCTCGCATAGTGGTGCCTCGGAGTTCCTTTACTATCGGTGTTTCTCGGCTTCGCACCACGTTCGCGATCCCGGCGCCCAGACACGCGCGCGCTCGCGCTCGCGACAGCGCCGTGACATTATTATGCATGACCGGCTGAAATGACCCGTTAATTTATTCGATGACTCTCGCGGGGTATCAATATACGCGCCCTTCCGCGCGGGAATCGATTAATGGAACGTGTCGACCAGCCCGATGAAACGTGGGACATCTGTTCTTTCCTCGGTAGCGGAACTCGTGACCGGACTGCTGCTAGCTGCCGTGTCGTGTGCGAGAATCCGTGATCATTGATTTCCAAGCTGTGACTCGTTTTTCCATCCGAATTGCCCGTTTCTAGTTTAATCAGTCAGCTGTCGCGGCGGCCTCTTTGAAAAGCGGGCACGTAAAATGTATCGCTGAAAGTAAGCGATGACACGTACTTTACTCACACTATACATATAATTTTTCTTCGTAATTATTTGTATTTTTTATTTTATTTGAGCCTCGTAATATCCGAAATATCTTAATATTTTAAAATACAGTTTTTACTAAGATTATAATTTAAATGGCAATTTCGTGACTATTTTTCACGCATTACGTGACAGCTTTATTCGTGACGAATATAATCGTCGAAAAGGATCGGACAGTTAGTAATAACAATAACAAATTAGAATAAGATATGATCTACTCTAGATACGTATGTTTTATTAAATGAAAATGTCGTTATCTTATATTTTGTAGGAAAACTTTCAATTACTGTATATAGATCAACAACGGTACCTGCCCTTGTACTTTAAAATAGATTGTCTTGGTAAAGAGTCACTGGAACAATGCGAAACTCCGAGCGCACTGTATCATCCGGCAGTCCTTAACAATATCGTAACGTCTTCAAGCGAATATAACGAAGTTGCGTCAACGAAACCCCGGAACCGCCCTGACCGGAGCAAGAACAACCGGCGAACATCGTTGAAAATAAATTGAACGCGGTAGCCGGCTAACCGGGGTACAATGTTCGGATAATTATCCGGCGGTTCGTTAGCGGCGACGAAAAGCAAGTAGGTTTCGCGAGTCGCCGCGGAATATTTACGAGGATGTGGGTCATCGCCCCTGGCTCGTGCTCGGTCCGATTCGGCGGATCCACCTGCGTCCATCGCCCGCGCTGGCTCGCTATAGCGATTTATAAAAGGGTATCCGGTGTCTCTTCGTCGCTCAATAACGCGGCACGTAGCACGCTTTCTTCGGTACGCGCCACGGCTAAAGGAGCCATTACCCGCCCGGTAATGGACGTATTCAGCTGGCTCACCTTTGACCCGAGTCGCTTGGTACCGGTGCGCGTTTACTCAAGGAGATAGCCGGGGCCCCGGTGACAACTTTTTCCTTCCTTTTTCTTTTTCGACCGGCACGGAATCCGCGCGGCGGACGAGACGCGCGGTTAACAGCCTTCGGGAAACCAGTGTCCATCGTGAAAATCACACCGTCGTGAGTGCGGTTTCTGCACAGTACGCGAGCATTTCTCTTCCCGTTAACGGTCGGTTAATAAATGCCGCTCGATTACCAGCCGATCGCCGTGACAGAAATATCGTCGCTCCTATGACGGACGCGTTTACACCGGTTTCGGAGCTGCTCGGTGGGTAACGGCGTGTTTTCTTCAACAGATCGCGGTCCTCCGTGGCTAAATGCTGCGCCAGGTAGCGAAAAATGGTCGGCTTTCGTTTTGGAAAGTGTGGGACAGCTTTGGAATCAAGGACTCTACGAGAGCGCGTCGATGGATGTCGTTTTTGTGCGATCACTTGATTTATGGACTTCACGAAGAATTTACTCTACTGTGATCATTTATAATGCGAATTCGTTCGTTGTTCGATGTATACATTATCAATGAATAAAGTAATAGAAATAATATAAAAATTATATATTATACTTTTGATAAAATAATATAATATATTATTGTTTAAATATCGCGTTAATTTTCGAAGGGAATTCCTCGAAAGCGATACTAAATTTATCGGATTCTGAGTTTTTGCCTGGGAACGCTCGGAGTCACGACCCCGGTCGAAAAACACTTCGAACCGGCGGCCGTTGAGACTCGGCGACCTCGGCAACAACGAACGATAATAGAGTCAAAATCGAAATCGGAACGTTATACAGAGGACAAAGCAAATTTTAACGGACTTCGGAAAAATTTGCATGGTAACCGGGTATAGAGAGAGAGAGAATCGGCAAGTTAGAACGGTTACGCTAACTTCCCGAATATAGCCGATGAAGCGCGACGGGGCCCGAAGTATTTTTCGAAGGCACCTCCGCTCTTCGAGCATACAGATTTTGTGCTGTGACCTCGTACGAGACACATCGATCGTTTTGTCGTGTGCCATCGTGTGCTTTCGTGTGACGAAAAGGAAAGAGGTTTAACCAGAAGCGGTTTCTTCTGGACGCAGACAAGATTCGAGCTTTCGGTAAGGTTAAGAGTTCAAATGTGTTTTACATTTGCGCGTTTTCTACCGAAAAGCGACTCTAGTTGTGCTGTGCTTTCTCCAGCGCAATTAGAGAGATTAGAGCCTACACCCTCCGCTCGGCCTGCACTATTGCTGTGCTCGAGCTGTGAGTTTGTAGCGCATTAACAGAGCATTCAGGTGATACGCGAATCTTCCGAGTTCGGCGCGTCCTGTACTGTTACAGTGCACGAGTCGAACGTTCGGGTCGCAACAATCTTTTCCTGACTCGCTAGACAGTTGAGCTCGATTAGAGCGACTGTCTTGCATTTCTGTTTGTAGTATACGGCGTACGGCGAGGACCTACGATTGATTGGCCTCGTCGAACGGTTTCTCTTGGGCGGATCACACCGAGGGTCAACCTCGCTAGCAAGATGCAGGAGGTGCACGCCCTGCACTTGTCTAGCGGTCGAGCTCCGGCGGGTACTAAACTTCGCTCAACGGGATCGTTTGGGGTAGGTCTGGATGCTGCAGATCCCTGTGGCCCCCCACTCCCCGTTGCTCCTCGAGACCCGTGCATCTCGAAAATAGGAGTGAGAGTTTCGATTGGGGATTCTTAACGTCGTATCGCTCGTGGAACAGATCTGCTGGAGATTTACGACCTCCAGTGGACGAGTGCCGAGCAGAAATGTATCTCTCTAGCCAGGACTGCCCGCAGATTCGCTGGACGATTCCGAATCTGCGTAGAGCGGCCGTTTGTGGATAGTCGGACATGACCGACGGGACATCGGCCGTCCTGGGCTACAGAGGGTGAGACCGTGGTATCGGAAACTCACGTACGATTCCATGCGCTCGTCACTGGATGCATTCCTTGGCTTTCAAAGGAGCATCAGTGCGACCGAAATTGGCTCACTCAGGACGGATTCACGACTGAGTGGCCCCCTTCTCGCTGGAGCACGCGTTTTGCTGTTGCCCAGCTGAGTTGGGACAACAAATAGCTGATTGACAGCTCTATTAATTTTGTTGGTGGCTCCGGCCAATATTTCTTATTTTTCAGAACCCGGACGCAACCCACGCATCGTGCTGCGCCTGGTCCCAGCCGACCGCACCCGACGAAGCGAGCGAAACGACAACACGCAGGAGATCGCCCTGTACAAGCGTCGAAATAAATCGCTGGGTTGCTTTTTCCACCAACTGGAGTAGATTTTGTTCAAGACCTTTTCACGCTCTCCTATCCCTCGGTACCGACAATCCGTTAGAGTCACGGTCAGCCGATCTTCTAACAATTATACTTTTAATAAAAATAATATAATATATTATACTTTTAATAAAAATAATATAATATATTATACTTTTAATAAAAATAATATAAAAATTATATATTATACTTTTTTATTTCAGCCAGCGTTCAAAAGTGAATAGTTGACATATTAGAGAAATATGAATATCCTGAAGAAATATAGATGAAAAGAAACACTCTTTTCTTGGTAAAAAAAAGAAGCGTTACAACTACAGAAAACTGTCCAATTTACATGGTAATAGGGCAAACAGTAAAAGGATTATTAAGTATTAATTTAGGAGACAAAGGGGCCCTTAAATCATCGTGCAATAGAACGACAAGCGAGATTCCAGAACATAAATATCAATAAATCGATAAAATTAATGAAAACAATAAAATCGAGGATTTTAATAATAAACTTGTCGATTATTTTGTTCGCCAGAAGCGTGCCGCTAAGTGGTACTGTATTGCGAACGAGCAACGATTGCAAAGGTTGCGGGGCGCGCGTAGGAAGTTCGTAATCGTGGGAGCCAAAAAAAATGACAAGCATATTGTCGGGCTGTTTCCCAACCGTTCGGACGAAGAAACGGAAAAGGAGCAGACACGGGACCGTGCCAGGATAAAATCGGTAATGCTCGACGACTTTCGCGAGCAATCTCGTAGAGTGGATTCGCGAAATCTGGCATAAATTTGCCATTATCGGATGAAAAAAGAACGCGGCGATTTAAGGAACCCCAGCTGAGAGAACCGTCTGCATTTTAACGAATACTAACTGAAACTGTAGACATTTATACGATTTCAAGTTACTATATACGATTCTCGAAAAGTTGGAGTAAAAGATTACTAATCTAAAAACGTCTCGTTCTGTAGAATATTATTATATTTGCATCTTGTGCGATAACATTCATATTTATTTATGATTTTAATCTAAGAGCATTATACAATCGAATATTACAGATTCGAAATTAGCAGATTCGAGACCTTTATGCAGAATAAAAATGTTTCACATTAGCAGGAAGGAGTGAGAATGAATAAAACAGAGACTCGTTTCTCCGCTTATTTTAATTTGCAGATTTTATCGTATCTTTTCTTATGTTCTTTCAGCGTTTCATCTATCAGGTTGGAAACTATGAAACGGGCGCCGCAGTTGAACACCGACTAAAAGAAAACGCCCGTTTCATAGTTTCCAACCTAATATTTTGTACAATTAACAATTGCATCATTTCTTCAAATAGAAATTAATATTTTGTTTACACAGATCGATTCTTCTGTTCATTCTACGTAAAAAATGATTAGAGTACTAAGGCAAAAAAATTATCAGATCTCGAGATATTTAAAAAAAATGTATACTCTTAAAGTTGCGGAAATCTGCTGCATATTATTTTTCGCGGTCGCGGCAGATTTCTTTGGGAATCTCGTGTTAACGTGATATTAATCCTTTGCCCCAAGGTTGGGGAAAGTAATATTTTTCGCCGTGACGGCAAAGATTACCCCGGCATTCGCGTCGCTTCGACAGAAAAGATCAACATCCCGCCCAATCCGCGCCAAGATTAACTATCGTTTCTCTGCACGCGCGCAAGGAAGAATAGCTGCGTAATTCGTCAGCGCCACGGCACTCCATTCACTCGACGGCAATCGACGGGGGCGCCCCCCCACCCCCTTTTGTTTGCCGCGTTCCCTACGCACTACCTAGAACACGGTTTTTCATTGTCGGCAATGTCTGAACCGGGATGAACCCGTGGAGGGTGGCGCAACCATGGCAATCCACGTCATTCAAACATGATGGACTGAGCAGTGCCGGTGTCTGAGATGCGCGTTTGAAGTCTACGACGAATAACTCGTACCACGTTCTTCGATAATTACAGTCGACCGAAAAACTTGGTTGACGCAGCGTCAAGGTAACGTAAAAATCGCAGACTAAAGATAACAGTTATGTCAAAACTTAAATAGGAGATAACCATCGACAGAAAAATGATTTTTATTCGCGCGAAGTCGTCGTGCGAGATAGTCATTTTCGAAGTTCAAAGAAAATTTTCAAAAATGCAATGATTAGGAAAAATTACATGTTGCGATTACTAATGAATAATTAATGAGTAAATAATGGTTATAAATGACTAGAGTTCGTTTTTGTTGCCAACGATCATTATAATTGATGACAATAGTTTCGGTTACATTGTTATTTGTTAAAGATAAGAATGGTTAACGATAGGAATGTTAATGCGTTACAAATAATCTTGACAATTGAATAAAAATAGTTATTTCTTATGAATTAGCATTACAACTATGATAACAACAACAATTACGATACAATTATTATGATTAAGACATCTAACAGATAGGTACAGTGCCAAGCCAAACATTTGACCTACGCAGTAAAATAAATGAAAAAGTAAAGTAAATAAAATTGAGGAAAAACTTGTCGTAATTTAGAAGTATACGAATTGAAACATAATTGAATTGGCTGTGATTTAATATTTTATTAATTTCGTTCGGTAACTTTATTCCGATAAGCAACGAATCCTGCAAGCACCCGAGAAATACTGCGTCAGCAGCTACGCACCGGTTGTGTACATCACAATTCCTGGATTACTATATTTCACCCCAGGGGTTTCAGCATATTTGTAAACACCATCATTCAGCCGCAGATCCAAGGGGCCCGAGAAATCCTCCCCACTCCCATCAAATCCTATGTGCTTTTTTATCGCGGTATATTTAGCGCCGATCGTCGAAAGCATTACCCTCGCGTCTCTACCGAATTCTTCTTAAAATAATGACGAGAAAACAAACCGCGATCTATTCGCAGAAGCCTTTGAACAATCTTCGGTCGGAGAAATAATATTGTCCAATCGATACTCGGAATGTCACCATTTAACCCATTGCACTCGAATGGCGACTCTGAGGCACCGCTACAATTGTTACGGTACGCTCCAAAATAATTTTTATATTACCACAAATTAAATTTCAAAAATTATTAAAAATATAACTTGGTTGCACGAGTTACAAGATTCAATTTTATATCCATAAAATACATTTTGTCATATAAAATGGAAACGCTGTATGTCAGAGAAGTGATTTTAGAATTACAGTAAAAATGACTTCGAGTGCAAAGGGTTAATCCTGTTCCCGGTAAGTTTAGTGTTCATAAATCTGTACAATTTCATTTGAATTATAGAAATAAGGTGTGAATAAATTCTCGTATACGTGTGATTAGTTTGATTTCACTACCCTCGTTGTGAAAATCGCTAAGAAATTAGCATCGAGGCAGGCTCGGTATTCGTCGAAGCGCCAAGGTCCTCGAGTACAAGTGTTAAGCGTGGCCTTGGTCTTGGGGTAGATCGAGGCCTACACTTGAATCCGCGCCCTTTCTTTCCGCCAAGTCCTCGCAACCCTCGTCCATTGTTTTAAGAAACGAATCGACTGCTACATGGTCGATAAAGCGCGGAAGTATGTAGTTCGCCATCGCGACATCGCAGAGCCGACGACGCTCTTTGTGCTCGCGCGAAATCGAACGGATGAAGTTCTCGCCGGGGGTTGTTAAGCCGATAAATCCCGGCTTTGGTAAACTAGTACAACAGCCTAGAGAGTCTAGCACGTCGAAAGCGGCGGCCCCATTTGCCGGAACTCGTTTTACAGAAACCGCCGCGTCTGATTATTTTTAATGAAGCGATAACATTCCGTAGACTGCGGAGAATGCACCGGCGAACACGATTCGAACGTGAGGGGCGCGTGAAAAGTTCGCTTAAAAATCGGTTGTACGCGCTTGTAAATTTCAAAGGGGTGAATGCAACGTCAGTGCGAGAATTACACTCGTTACGAGACGTTTCTAATATAGTGGAAAATCTGCGGACTCGTTCGCAATGTACGGGAAATTTTTTTCGAAACAATGACTAATAAATTACAGATTAGGTTATTATTTCATTTGCAAATAATTAAGTTTTCTATGCAATTAAAAGATCACGTATACGATTCCATTAAAATGTATTCCTTAGTTGCAAATAAATCTGTTATACAAATTTCAGGGGAAGAGGCAAATAATAAAATTGCATCTCCTTCGTCTGTTGTATATTATGCAATGTCAGTTTTTCAAATGAAATGTTGTCTTTTATTCGAATTTAAATAAAATATCAATTGTTTTTTTTCGTTTATTGTGTAATAAATATCTCTCGTCTCAATTGCTTCCTAGTTACAACATTTCCTGACATTTCTCGGTTATCGTTATATTTACTAATTGCTATAAACAATTAAATGAAATTATATTTATAAATATTCCTTCTTCAAAAACTCAATTAAATAAACGTTTACATAAATATTATAAAGAACGAAACGTAGCCAGGAAAGTTTTTACTAGATGTTCAAACAATTTCGATAAAAATACAGTTGAATTCAGTGTTTTCAACATTTATCTTTATAACAACGGACATACAAATTATACGTTGTAATAAAACGTTGCATAAAATTCCTCCGTTTTTCCGTGATCGAACAGTACAACGTATATTTATTAATAACAGTGCGTCGAAACTGTACACCCCCGTGCGACGGTGCTCGTCATCGGTCAACGTCGACGCGAGTTGATTTTTTTTACGGCGAACGGGACAGGAACGACGGCGTTGCAAAAATTCGTCGTATTCTGAGCGCGAATTTCCATGGGACACGCTGTCCCGTGAAACGAAATGGGCTGTGACAAGCCGAAAATGGCGCCGTATCTATCATTGCGGATAAACAAACCGCGACGCGTATCTCTCGAGTACAATACGCCGATTCGCATCCACCCCCGTGCAATCTTTCCTCCGTTTCACGGTTGAATTGCTCGGTAATACGGCCGATAATGCGCGTCGGAAATAGTGGATTGCGGCGTTTCGGCATAAAGGGCGTAATTGTATAAACGGACTTGACGGGAGGAAAGCAGATTTAGCAGCTGATCGTGCAGATTGAACGAGTTACGTCGTGAGAAATATTAGGGGATGTCGGTTTATCGAAGGGTTCCCCCGCCGTGCCTCGACAGTGAATTCAATCGTTCGAGGCAGGATTTAAATAAAACCTGCTTATTATATATATATATAAATCTATTTAAAATTATTTATTATATTTATTTGAAAATAATGCTATATGCAGAAATATTAGCAATGTTTTCCTGTACTCGTCGATAATTGTTGCCTTTTACGAGGCAAACCGGAACGCAAAGAAGCATTAAATATTAAAATATTATGACACGTTTCATCGCAAAATGTTTCCACGAGAACATTCTTGCAGATTTATGGAACACGGAGCAACATGCAACGCTTGTTATGTAGAATAGAATAGTAAACGCTGCATCCCGTAAACGGTATTTCTACATAAAAACTAATTAGCCTTGACATTCTGCCGACGAAGGTGGATCAGATTTGACCCGTATTTCACATACGAAGAGATTTCTTTATTCTAATCGAAAATGTTTCAGAAGAACTACTTGTCTACAATTTGAATAATTGTTTCACTAATTGATGCGATCTCATTTACGAAACTGTCTTATATAAAACATGTCATGTTCCTGTTAAATATTTAGTACGAATAAACAATTTCATGAATTATGCTTCCTACAAAAAGTGATATTAAGACCAAACTAAAATACATTATTCGAAAATGAACGAAAATATTAACTAGGATGCGGATTTGTGCATTCATCGTGCATGCAGATGTGCGAGAAACGCGAGAGTGCATGAACGAGCATTTAGAAAGATCAGAATTTCAACCTCGACTTCGCACAATTTCTAATAAAAGGAGCAATCGCTTTCGCGATTGGCAACTCTTTAGGCTCTTTGTGGTTCGTAGCCTCGCCAAGGACACGGAGAAAAAAGCAAGATACTTTCGACACTAGTTTATAGCGTAAAACACCATACCATAGTTCTCTAACTTTACAGCAAAGCATCTTTGTAAAAATCTGCCCGGCCCGCTACAGCGACTGAAGCGTATATAGCAAAAGCTCAGCCGCGAGCCTCTAGCATCACAAATGATCCGAAAGCGTATATCGATATTCACAGTGGATTACGCCGAAAAGAATATTTTAGCAACGTGCACCGCAGCGTGTCGTGACGGTGTTGGTGGTGGTGATGGTGGTCGCGAAGGCGGCGTTCGACGTTGGGAGATACTCGATAATTACTTTGTTTTAGTGGTCCGTTCGCGCACCGTGGACATTCACGTGGCACGTAAGAAATAGCGACAGTCCACTGGAAGAAACATCACACACACACACGCGCGCGCGAGCGACGAAACGGTGAACGGAAGCACGGGACCGGAAGCACGTGGTGGCTCAGCCGTACGAACGACGTCGCCCGACAAACTGGCTCGACGCCGGCCGTCGACAGTTATCTCTGCGACGGCGCCCATGCTCCGAAACGCGCGTCTACATTGTAGACGATAGTAACAGCAACGTGTGCATTCACGGTTATATTAGCTGGCTGCACGCGTTCCGTCTGCAACAACGCTTCCCTCGAATATTCGACTTTTTAATCTCCCGCTCGCCGTACGCGAATTCCACCGTTTTGCATTTCGGCTGGTCCGAAATCTTGCGTTTCTCCATTATTCTACGTATTCTCGTATGAGATGGTTTAAAATCTTTTGTAGAGAAAATATAACACTTTTAGAAAGCTTTTTGGTTAAACAAAATTGGCATTTGTGCAATGTACTGCTTCGAAACATTGTTTAGTTTGAAAAACATCGTCTCGCGGTACTTATTACTACGGCCATTTTGTTTGTCCGACATGAAAAAAACATGCACGATTCTTAATTAGTGCAAGCTTGGTATAGCAGGTGCTAGAACAAAACAAAAAAGTGAAAAATAATTACATCACATTTTTATATCACATTACATATTTTAGATCGTGAATTGCTCAAACTTTGATTTTTAAATAACTCCGAAGATTTCAATTCTCGAGAACGACGTTGAATCATTGCTGATGATTAGATCATTCTTTCACTAAACACTGATTTTTGAAATAAATCTTTTAGCACGATCTTTAATCGTATACGACTCGATTGTTAAAATTGTTTATCTTCGTATATTAGAAGATAAATAAAGTGACAAGAAAGAAAAACATTTTATTTGACAAATACATATTCCCATTCAACATCCTATAGATACTTTTGTATAACCTTCGCGACGAAAGAAGAAATATCGGGTAACAAAAAGTAACACGAAATTTTATCTCCCGAACGCACGAGATGTAGCTTCGGTACACCGTGCGGAGGATGGATACGAGGGAGAATCGATTTCCAGAGAGTCTGGGCAAAGTGTGGGTGGATGTGACAGAGAATAAAAAAATGTCTCGGCTACGCCGCTGGAGAATTCTTCAAGAGCGGACCTACATCGGGCGAAATAAAATTTTCTAATTAGTGTTAACGAGCCGCCGGGACGAGAAAGATGAGTCCACATCGACGGAAAAAATTGTAGGTGAAGGTTGAGAGCACTTTTCTGTCTTAGATTTCACTTGTCTTCAGAGATTCAGCGGTGCAATTAAATCTCGATTCTCCGTCCTCGAACTCCGATAACTTTATCGAAACGTGGCCGTTTAAAGCACTCGCGTGTACGGTTATCAATGTACATCGTTTATGCATTACTCATCTTATTATCGCGTTGCGCGATTGCTTCATTAAAATCCCCAGAAACGATCAACCTCAGCGTTTCATACACCGAGCGAACGCTGTATCGCAATTATCGTACTTCGTAAAGTGATCCGGTGCCGCGCGCTTCTCAAAAACTGAGAAGGTAAATCAAAGAAACGCCACGACCTGATTAAGACGCAAAGTTATGTAGAAAGCGAGATCGTTAGTGCTACACCCTTCTAACTCTAGCGTAAATAGAAACTATGATTACGCTGACTTGTAATTTTTCGGTTTCGCAGAAATATCGCGTGCTCTGGAATACGAATCGTTAGTAGACAAATTGCATCAATTTAGTATTCCGATTAGTGAGTTGATTCTGGAATAAATTAATTTGTTTTTCATCTAATTATCTTTGCTATATACATTATATTCGATTGTTGAAATTATACGAATGCTTTTATGGACGATTACTAGGAAGCAGTGATGTATAGTTTTAAGTCAGCCAGCACGGAATATATTGGCTTAGCCATATAACGTTCCCGTCCGGAGATTATAAATAAATTATAGGGATTAATAAATATTATATCACGTATCTGCGAAATTCGATGTCTGCACACATAATTAATTTCTGATCCGTTCAAACACAATGTAGAAAAATTTATTTAAAAAGATAGACAAATAAATATTATTTAAATATAATCCTATTCGAATAATCCCCGACTCAACTGAATACTATTTACTCAAGCATATTTTCGAATAAGAAATGTACAACATTTTTTGTATAGTCAGCGTTGTAATTGCGAAAAAAATACAAAAAAGAAATACTATTAGTTGCCTGTAGTTCTAATGTTAAACGAATTACTGTTGATCGATAAGGCATCCCCGTTTATCCAACAAAGGAATAATAAATCCGCTGGATGAACGCCATTAGAACTCAAAAGGCTTTCGATCCGCATCTTTTGTCACGGAGAACAATCTTTTGTGAATGACGCGCCAACACAATTCGGTTTTATTGTCTGGCCAACGAAAGGGTTAATAGAGGAGCGTGTACTATCCGAGAAGGAAAATTAAGCGTCCGCCCTTATTCATTGTTCCATCCACTCGAAAGAAGAAGCGGCCGCACGGCGTCCCGGAAGCGCTAGACACGCAGTCTTCATTAACAGTACGATTAACATATAGCGGCGTGTACAACGTCCGACCATCCCGCAATTAGTCAAATAATAGAAGTCATTCAATCGAACTAACTCCGATTTTCATAAAACAGCGATCAAACCGCGAGACGCATTTCTATTTCTAATTACCGGATGACGGATTTCTGTACAATTATCGGATGAAAATATTTCAGATAGCTTAACATTTTCGTACTGTTTCGCGCGCCGGGTAAACACTCATTCAGCCAATAACTTTTTATCTGATTCCGGTTTTCACTAATTGTTTCTTAAAGACACGAGAATGTGCCCGAGCAATTGCGCTAATTGCAGTTTGAATAATTATTCGAACGTCGGATTAAACGGTGTTGTTAATTAAAAGAATACGATAACTTCTCATAAATTGCTGAACGCAGCTTGATTATGCGATGCTAATCCGTCGACACGAGTATGTTAGCAATTTACTTATTCATTCTCAATTAAGGCATCGACGATCCCTCGGTATCACTTTCTCGGCGTCTATGACTGGAAACGGCGGTGAATAAATTGTATTTGTCGTTTATTGTGGGATACCAAATTACACCGTCCATTGAATGGAATGTCTCTTGCTGCTGCCGTCACGCTGATTATGGCTGCGCGGCTGCGAACGCGAAACAACACCACCGCCAAGTTTTCGTTCCTGGGACGAGTTATTAAATAGTCGCCGGCAATCGTGGTGCGCGGAGTCGTAATCATCGCGAATTCCGGCAGTATGCAAAGATAAACCACGGCAAAGAAATTGCGGTATCATTCGACATAAATACTGTCGCGAATGAAATTATACACCGCCGCGAGGAAATTACCGCGATACGAAAGCGTATGACAAATTCCTCGCTGAAAGCTACGGATTTTTCACATTTTTTATACTTTGTACTCGTCAATTGTGAGAAGGTACGGCAATTGTTCGTTTCAGTTCTTCTTTATTCAAGTACGTAGTACTGCACCTGCAAATTGTCTTGCAGCACATCCTGCTTCTATACACAATGGTTGATATAGTTCAGTGATCATATTATTATCGCTATAACTTCAAACAGAAAATCCGTCGCACGTTTTATCTATATTAACGACATCGTTTAATTTGCAAAATGTATCAAAGTTTTCGTCCGCCATGATTTTCACCATGGTACCAAATATTGAAATTATTTGAAACAATTATGAAGTTGAAGTTAACGTTTTGTATTGGTTTATACATTTTTGTTCCAAACAAATTGTTATTTGGATTTCATAAAATGATATTACTTTTATTTTTCAAACAACAGTACTGAAAATAACTGCCTGACATAAATTATTTTAAATAATTAGTTTTCATTTCAATTCCTAAATAAAATTTGTTCGAGTCTACATACGAGTAATGTAATCCGAATGACATCGACGTAATACAAGCATACTATAAAACGATAGAAAGGAAGTATGCGGTCAAGTGCTGAAAATATTAAAAAGGGAAACAGAGCATTTAGGTATATACGTATATAACGAGCACAAAAAAAAAAAAGAAAGATAAAAGCAGTTACGGTTGCGAAGGAATCGCGGAGAGTGAACCAATTTGTAGCGAACGTAAATTCGTCGTTCCCCTAATTGCGGTTGTACATAGCGAACGATAGGAAAGAAGGTACAAGTGGCTTTCCAATTACGATTAAATCCTCTTCGGTTATCTTAGGCCGCTTTCACAGCGACACACATACATAAGCATCGAGAGTTACGTCCGAACGAAACGTAATGGAAGCAAAAGGAAAGTGAGATAATATAATCGCGGCCCGAGGCTGAGAAGCGAGAAAGCAATACGATAATCCGGCATACATGAAGACACGCAAAAACGGCGAAGGAGGTTGACCGAAGTGTGCCAAGAGGTTTCATAACGTCTAGGAAAATCAGATTACCCCGAGTATGAAATGTACGTGGCTCGAAAACTTATCGACTTCCTTCGGGTACGTCTATCCCTCCCTCGGAACCCTTGTTTCCGAGCGGCCGGCATGTTTTATTCATGTTCGCCATTCATGGCGGGCCGACCACCGAGAGATTTACTATTATCGACTTTCGTCTGGTCACGGATTTTAATTTTTTTTTCCGCGTGCATTTGCTGCCGCCACAATGGGACCGGAATAGAAACCAATGTCGTTCGTGCTACCGATGTTTAACATGACGCGTTCGACTAATTTTCCAAAGTTTTACGACAACCGAACGCTTCTTATTAGTATTTAACAGCTTCTCTATGTTATAAACGGACTGCTGCGGAGATTATGGAAATTCCATTTGCATGAATTATTGTACGTATGTAGTATTTAATATCCTGTTAACTAAGAGGAATGCAATTCGCGTGGATAATTTAATATATGTTAGAATTGCATTTAGATATGGTATACGAAGAATGAAAGATATCCTTTTAAATTCATTTCCTATAGTAAATGGAAAAATCACTGTACATAACAGTGTACAATGAAAGTATATAATAAGTATGAAAATAGACATATTTTTGTTCATACATTCATCCATACTAGATAGTATAAATAACATTGACATTAGTTAATAGGTGGTGGGACGTTATAACTACTAATAGTTAGTTTTCCAAAATTAATTGGACATCTGGGTAACCTCCCTTGTAAGTGGAAAGTTTGAAGCTTGGGAACTTCGGACTTGTCGAGCATTACAGGAAGACAAGGTTATTGGCAGAAGGATTAGAGTCACTTTGCTGTTACCGTTTGCGCGAAATGTCCGGTAAATAATAGCGCATCCGAAAGAGAGTGATTTTACTTGAAAAAGTAAATCGAATATTTAGAATAACCCTTTGCACTCGAAGCCATTGTAACTGTAATTCTAAAATAACTTTTCTGACATGTAACATTTCCATTTTGTAACTTGTAACTCATGCAACAATAGTTATACTTTTAATAATTTTTGAAATCTAATTTTTCGTAATATAAAAATTATTCTGAAGCGTGCTGTAACAATTTAAGTGGTGCCTCAGAGTCACCAGTCGAGTGCAAACGGATAAAACTCTGAGTGAATGATATTATTTATTAAAAATAGTTGTCATTCATGTCTACTGATTCTCCTCCACTTACGCACTCCGCGCATTCACTGTAACAATCATCCATGCCCAGCGGAGAATTTACGAAACGTAAAATTCCATCCAGGAAGCGGAAGATTAACATCACTCGGATTCGTGAAATTATTTAGAGCCAACGTAATTCCCACCAGCGCGTTCCCTTCTTCGTGCAACAGCCATCGTAATAAATATGATGGGGTTTGCGTATTTTTTGGTGAACGTGAATTTCGTTCCACGAACTTTTGCGCGTCGCGCAACATCCATGAGAACCCTAACGGTGTGTGCGAAAACACGGAACGTTTCTCACATGGCGTACCGGTCCCTGTGACCTTTCCTTCACCTTCACCTACACGCTGAACTTCGCGGCGGGCTTCCGCGAAGGAAACATATCGATACGCTGTCTATGCGCGATTCTAGTATCCACTTGCGCATTCTCGTGAAAACCGCGTTCAAGGAATCTGGCGGATCGAATACTGATCAAAGCCAAGAATGAGAATACTATTTCCTACATGCCGCTCGCGGCCTCTTAATAATTGTCGCTTCGTTCTTAACGGATGTTCTCATTTTCCGGCATCCATTCCCGGGGGTCAGATTCCAAGATTTAAAAAAAAAAAGAAATTTATTATAAAATAATAAATGTATATAATAAAAAATGTCTTTATTTAAAATAGAGACATTTTTTAAAAATATCTCGAGATCTAATAACTTTTTCGCCATGGTACCTTAATTATTTTTTACGTAGGATGAACAGAAAAATCGATCTGTATAAAAAAATATGCATTAAATAAAAAAAATTTTAAAGACCTACAAATGTAGTGCTCGTCGAAATATTTATCTTTCTCCTTCGGCATTTTTTCACAAATCCAATAATAACAGAGTTATGACTTGAAACAATTGCGTGGACCACCCTGTATAAAGATGTAATGTTAAAATCAAAAAATATTTGATTTAATATTTGAAATAATTTCCGCTCATCCGAATTTAATCATATCTTAACCGGCATCATAGCGCGCCATTTTACCCAAAACAACGCCGTACACTTTACTCGCAAGCAGTTTTTCGTTCGCTGCTCCCATTTCGCACGAGACAACAAAGTTCGCCGGGGTGAAAGTACTGGACGGAATTAATAGCTAATTAATCGCGAGCAGGGGCTTCCTCGCTGATTACGAGCATCTTGAAGGGGCTCGTGTGTTTAATCGATGCTCGCCATAATAATAGCAAGGGAGCGAAACGCGTGCATACCCGAACGTTACGGGCAGACGGCAATTAGGTAAATGAACCGGGACCGAACGTCAGGATAATAGGAAGGTTCGAGGACTCTCGGACAGCTGCGAATTTGCATACGACACGCCGAAACGCAGCTGGAAATATTAATTAAATCAGGTAGACGGTGCGCGAAGCCGTATTTCCCGCGTCTCGCGCGCGCACCGTTGCCGCGGCGAGAGCATTTAATCAGGAAAAATTGCGGCGAGGCGTATTGGATAGGGAAATCAACGTGGAAAGGGAACGGAACTTCGGTAATATTAAATTAACTACTTCGAGCCGGGACAACGGGGGAACACGCGTCGGGAGCTTCTTAACGGAAAGTGAATTATTTCGAGCAATATGTTCGGAAGTCCTACCGCGGTTGCCCGGTCGCAACATTACATAAAAAAGATTAGTCGTTGTTCCCGGCGCGAAAGTAGGCATGCACGACCTCAAGTATCAACCGTGTTGCTGTACGGATTCATCTAGTTTTCATGCGCGACGTACATATATTGATAATATTATGCGATTACCTGTTAATGAAAACTAAAATGAAAGAGACGATATAATCATGTCATTTCAAACAATCGTATTTCCTTTCGAAATAAATTCGAAAAATGGAAAAGACGAGGCAATGGGAAGCGTCTCTAATAAATCGCTAATTCGTGACGGTGTTCATTTTTTATTGACATGGTTTGATGATTCTTCAACGCTCGTTGCAAGGGTAACGCGCACTCGACGATAATTTTTATATTCCCCGAGTTTCATTAGCGCGAGGCGAGGCGGTGAAACGTTGTACATTTGAGAGAGAGAGAGAGAGAGAAAAAAAACTAAAAAAATTTTCCAACGGACTTAGAACTTCCTACCACCTGATTTAATCAATTTCGTAGCCAGGCTGCCACAGGAAGCCTAACCGAAAGAAGGCCATGCATATTCGGTTTTACGCGGATGCAGCCGGCCGCTGCGACGCTCCGTGGGGCAATGTCCGTTCCGGACTGTGTGTTTCCTTTAATTGACCGTGTGCTCATCCCCTCCCGTTTTCGAGTCATCCCAGTTGCTATACCACCCCGTCTTCGCGGTTCTCCTCGGCGGTCTCCTTCGCTGTTTTCGTCGAACACACCGACACCGTACGCAATAAGCCGTCTTTATCCGGCGGATACTCATGACAACAGACAAAAACGACGGGACGAGGAACTTCTATTGTCTCAGACGCCGAAGAATATCCTGCTGGAGGATATTGAACCCCGGTACGCCTATTATCTATTTTTTGCTTTCGCGTCTATACCGATCGATCGATTCCCCGGCTGGATATTTGGTATCGCATCCGACAATTCGCAATTTCGTTGGTATCCCCGGGCTTATTGCCTGCTCGCGTCCTCGTCGATTGAAATTTCTAATTGTATTCTCAACCCTTGGATACACCGTCTCTCATTCCACCGTGCGCAAGGTAAGTAGGAGAACGGTGCCCGACAGAACCGACAATTTATTCGGAATACACTTTGGCACAATGGTATCCAACGTAATAAGCAACAAGTAGTCGGAGCAATGATTAACGATTGGAACTCGTTAGTTATTATAACTAATTTATAATAATTGGGCAATAATTATAACGACTAACAGTTATGATCGTCGATCGTTATTCAGATTAGTTTTTACCTAATTGTGGTTCTTGAAGTTGCATCGCAAGAACGGTAATTTAGTTCAGCGAGAACACTTTATTTCTTCAGAAACAGTCTGACAATGAACCGTTTTATGTTATTAAGTTCTGTAATTTGTAATGTTCATTTACATGTAATGTTCATTTACATGTAATGTTCATTTACATGTAATGTTCACTTGAATGCGATGTTCGTCTGATCGCGCCTATTTCATTTGCGCGATTTAAAAGTGTCCAGTATCTAACAAGTAAATAATAATAATAAATAATGATTTAGGAGCCATTCGTTGGATGGTGCGCGTTTCACGGCGTTCTCAAACAGCAATAAAGTCTGCCGATGTAATAGAAATATACGTACGAAACGATCTGCGATAAGAAACCTTAGGCGCCTCCCCAAATTACCTTTGCACAGAGGATCAAAGCACCGATTACTCAAGCAGGCTTAGCACGAAGACACCGAATAAATCAGACTTATCATACCCGACGAAAGTATGTCCGTCCATAAATTATTTCGCTCGGAACTACCTCCACCGGTTCCGAGCCCCTGGAACTTCGGAGTGTGCTTAACGCCCGGCCACGATGAATTCCTGAGAGAGTTCGTTACAGCAAAGCACACTAAAATTCGACCTGAATCTAGAGGGCGCTGTTCCGCCTTGGTAATTAATTTTTTCATGCCGGAGCGTTGTTAACTTTACTAAATTTCAAATTCGTTATTTATTTATTTATTTGTTTATTTGTTTATTTATTTGTTTATTTACGTATTTATTTATGTTGTGCAGTTATGTCAGTGGCTGTAGTTTGACCCTGCATTTAACCCTAAAACGATACCGTGGATCGCCGTCGACCCCATAATTATCTGCAAGCATGCTAATAAATGCCAAAACATTGAAGTTTTCCTTGTCCACCCAACTCAGGCTGTACTTCATACTTTCTATTTGAAAAATAACGAATCACATTTTGATCGCTACGATTTTATTCCGTGTCGCTCGCAACCCCACGCGATGTCACTGACTTCGAAAAGTATAAAGGGTCGTTCTAGAATTAAATATACGGCAGGGCGTCGCCCGTCATATCCGACTTCGACAGAGAAAATACTTGCACGCGAGACCCGTCAATTCCACTCAAGTGGTTAATGATCGAGCTACTTTTCAGACAGTCGTGACCGGCTTATCGGGTTAAATACCACGACTGCGAAACGAACAAAACCAACATCGAGGTAACGACCGGCCCGGCGGCCGGGCGCTTAGAAAGAACGTACAATCGCGACGCGGGGGCTCTCCCGTGCATCTATAATTTTCCAGTCACAGACAAATCGCGCGCTCGTTGTTAGGGGGTTCCCCCATTATAATCGACAGAGGCGGTCCCTGGGAAATTGTGACGGGGAAACGAGGAGTCGCGGAGCGCGACCGTCGTGCCATTAAACGGAATCCCGGTGCGCGTAATCGTCGAGTAGTTCTCGAATCTATCAATGATTCATTCGCCGCGTGGCACGGTCACACTGGTTACGCGCGAGGATGCAGGTCGCCGCGATTCGTCTCGAGCGAGCGCGCCGTTGCGGCAACCTGCCCGCCGTGCAACCGGTACCCACGGCAACAAATCTAATCGCGATAATAAATCGACGGTCGGACACATGCCCGGCGCTGGCTGGGAGGACTCCGTACAAATGGGATATCCGAAGGGACGGATAAGCGAGTGCTCAAATTCTATTTAAAGACGCGTCCGGCACGCGGTGGTAGCTAAGCGAAACAATCGATTACTTTCATCCACCGTTACTGTGTTTTCTACCCGTGATACGTGTGACCACGGTTTAACGCTCCCACGGAGTCGCTCGATAATATCGATGCAGCGCTCGTTTCTTTTCCCTTGGTATCATTTTGAAGGCCAATGTTGAGGCCACGGGGGCATAGCGCTAAAGGCGCGATGACGGAAACTGTCTTCCGGATTGCGGAGAATTTCTTGTATCTCGCTTGACCTTTGAAACTAAGTTCATCGTCTATGACATGGTTTTCGTAGCGTCGTTGTTGTTGGAGGGAGGAATTAACCCTTTGCAACTCGAGCGGTGAAACTGAAATTATTCTATCACGTTCCAAAATCATTTTTATACTAACAAAGTTTAGATTCAAAAAATTGTTAACAATGAAACTGTTTGTACGAGTCGAATGAATCGATTTCATATGTATAAAATATATTTTGCCACACGAAATGGAAATAATGCAAGCCAGAATACTTATTTTAGATTTATAGTTAAAATAGCTTCCAGTGCGAAGGGTTGAGAAGTATGCTTCCAGTCACAAAGAGAATCATGTGAAAGTTACGAAAAACAAGTTGTACGAGGTTTATAATTAGTTAAATTGTTCAATGTCAGCAGAACGCAGTGATTACTAATTACTATGCAAGAATTACTAAAATAAAATATTAATTGCTAGCAGCCTATATTGATGTTTTAGACCAGATATTTTTTAACAGATCTCAGAATTTTGCCGTTAAAAATATTAACAGCCATCGAAGATTTTTGTCTACATAGAACGAACTTTTATCCTCCTTTGACAGTTGCTGACTTAACTTAAAAACCTCAGAACGGAATACGTTTCAAAAAATCGATTACAACAACAGTTTAAATATCAGGGTTCAAATATCGTTTATCAAAAGACTGCAGAATTTTGTGTGAAATCAAGATTTTTTTTAAATCAATAGCAAGAAGAAGTTGGATGGAAATACGTCTCGATTCAACGTTATACAATTAAGTAGATGCACGAAATCGGTAGTGAAAAAGAGAGTTTGTGTTACGGCAATTAAAAGAAAATGGGATATCGAAAGAAACAATCTTAAGTGGAATAGTTTTCTAGGCGTTTCGATCGCCGATTTAGATAACGTGGATCTCGGATAACAGCGACTAAAGTTTCAACGTTTTACTGGCTAAGCTTCGAGTAATCTGCAGAACACACACCGACTTCATAGATTTAAATCGGATTAACATGAAACTTTCAAGAAGTAACATTCGAGATGAAGTGGTAGCACCAGAAAATTCATTACACTAATATGTACCGAGAATACGAGAGACGATAATCTTACTCACGAGAAAATTGAAATATCATTACAAGTTTATCCATATTTAAAAAAAAACAGAGAAGACTATATGGAGATTTAATTTTCAAAATGACAGAAAATCAAGATCTACGTTTTAAAATGCTAAACCTTAATCTTTTTCTTAATCTCTTGTAGTATAATAACGAGTTAGACTCGTGATAATATATTCAATGGTAGGTCTAATAAATACGAATATTATTAATTTCTTCTAAATCGAAGTAAAGTTGAATTCTTCTGTTATTAAAGTCTAGAAGCGGAAGTAAATAAAGGTAATACGAAAAACAAAAATTGTATAGTCCTATTTAGCTGCCTTTCGCGAGTACACTCGGTACGTATCGATGTCAACATTATGTGTCACGACGAGTGACTAATCTCTCAAAATTACCATTTCTCCGCAACTAATAGTTACCTTGTTATTAACCTTCTTTCGACGGATCATTTTCACAAGTGTTGCAGCTGACGATCGTTCACAATCATTCTCAATCATAACTTTATCAAAACATAATTTTGACGATACTTCTTGCACACTGTTAGTCTTTCTGCTGTTCCTAACGCGATTAATTTCATTTTCATAATTATGCCATAAAAGCATTTGTTTCAAACTTTGAGAAACTTCGTCCCAAGGAATATAGCTGTTTAGAATGCTGGATCATCCAGTAGGTTGGCGACTAAGAACGGCGATTCCCGTTGAGCGATCCGAGATCGGGTACAGTTAACACCGAAAGGGTTCAGGAAATAGCAGAAACTCTCGGAAAGTCGAATCACGGAGTCCGATCGATCGGACTCGGCTGGGTTTCGGTTGCCATCGAGTCGAAGTTTGCTGGTTGAGCGGCAGACCGGTAAATGAGGAGGCAGCCTAGCTCTCGCGTGAAGGATTTCGACAACGAACGAGGCCAAGTTCGTGGCCGACCTTCCCCGTCTACGCGCGAGTCCGCCAGCTGGAATCGTGACCGAAAAGCGGGGTCGAATGTACTTTCGATCGCCGGCATCTCGCCGCGGCTTGTCCGCGTCGCGACGGAGAAACGACACGTCGAATTTCACCGACCTAAAAATGATCCGCTTGCCTCCGTTACGGCAGTTTCGTGAATTTCGACGATAAACCGCCGTTCGTCGCGGACCGAGCGATCCCGGACACGAGAACTTCGTTTCGTAGAAAAACGAATCATCGATCCGATCAGATTCCAGGATTTCACGGCTTCGCCTGGTACAGTTCTCACGGTTGAGGTTTCAAGGTACAGGGCGTGACCTTTTTTTAGGAAATCTATTCCAATACCGACAGCGCGCTATTTAACCCTTTACGCTCGAGTGGCGAGACTGAGGCACCACTAAAATTGTTTCGTCATGTCCGAAGATAATTTTTATATCAATAAAGCTTAGATTTGAAAGATTGTTAAATAGCGGCACTGTTAGTACGAGTCACGAGAATCAATTTCGTATGCATAAAAGTGCAATTTGTTACAAAAAATGAACAAAAAAAATGATTTCAGATTTACAGTTAAAATCGCTACGAGTGAAAAGGGTTAAAATACATTGTATTAAGTTCGCCAAAAGGTCATGCTGAATTTTGCAAAAGCATTTATCGCCGAAAGACATTCTGGTCGAGTAATAGACCATTTGAACGTTCGAATACAGTAATACCTCGATTATCCAAGCTGGTCGAGGAAACGCGAATATTCAGATTAATTGAAACGCTTGATTAAAGCGCAAGATTGAAATCATTTGTACAAGAAATACATGGCTTTCGAATAAGAGAGGTAGAGAAATTTAAAAATTAGAATCAGATCGAAACAAGCGTAATATGTGGTAAATAAATTTTGGAAATTTATATAAACGAGGTTCTACGGTACTAAGACGTTTTAATACGAGGCACTGTGTTGCGTCGTACGGGTTAAAGTTGATGTAGGCAATAAATTCCAAACTTGCATACTTCGAAGTTGATGTACGAGGGACGAATATTTTCACAATTACAGTTACTCCGGAAAAATCAATAAAGTTTTCACAAGATTATTCTCAAGCATTAAAGTAAATAATAATTAAAAAATATTAGTAAGGCATTAAAGTAAATAATAATTGAAAAATAATAGTGAAACATTAAAGTAAATAATAACTCAAAAATAATAGTAAAGCATTAAAGTAAATAATAACTCAAAAATAATAGTAAATCATTAAAAAATAATAGTTAAAAAATTAAAGTAAATAATAACTCATAATTTCTGCACGATTATAAGAGTTTTAACACGTTTGCATTTAATGAGAAATTTACTGTAAGCATTCGTAAAATACCGTTTTTTTAACGAGCTGGTGGAGATGAACATTTGCGAAGAAGTTCTCGCGACACGAAAGAGCCGATCCCGGAATCGAACATCCAGCTGACTTTTCGATTACGTGGAATTCGAAGGATCGTCGCTTCGGGTGCAGTTAGAGCAGAATCACCGTCACGACGACGCAGCAACGACACAGTAAGATAATGTTTCTTACGGTGACCGTTTCCGCACGGGACTCGCGAGGCTTTTTATCCATTCATTCCGAACACGGTGCCCGTTAGTTTTCGCGCATCTTCCAAGAGACATTAGCGTAATATTACGTAATTCGGGCAGTACTTCGAGCCATCGTTGAAAACGTCACGGTTCCGCGATAATGCGGACGATTATTTCGCGACGGTGATGTGTTGCTAACAGCGTCCTGCGGTTCTGTGTACACCGTTTTATCCTTGTATCGGGTTAGTGTGAAAGTAATGCCGGTTTTCTTTTGGCCGCAAGATAAACGGTTCGTGGGTATACGACCCACATATCTTGGAAAAGGCCGGCGAGGTACTGCTTGCGGATCGCGAACATTAAGCGCCACTTAACGGCCATTTTCTTTCAATATCAACTCGTGCTCGATAATCGTATAATGCGCTATTCAGATGTCGATATCCGATAATCGGACAGCGCATCCTTGGGCAAATTGTCTGCAGTAATCGTGTAAAACAAGAATTAAATGCAACTGTATTTGTCCTTGTGTCAGGTTATTAATTACGTAATGATTAATAGATTTTATAGTAAAAGTATAGAGAAAATGATGCATTTCATGCTTAATGACCTAACAACAATTTTAATGAATTGGTTCCTCAATCTAGATAAGCGTCATATTGTTAAATTTTGTATTAAGAAAAATAATCTAATTAATAATTATATTGTAAATGATATTCTACGTATTTTAAATTGATATTCGCGATTTGCATAAAGGTTTGCAAATGAAAGAAGGCAATTTGCAGGTTTACATATTTATAGAACAATATAGCAAAATCGTAAACTGAATAGTAAAATAATAAACCGATCTACGACTACTTTATCAATTTTCTAATTTAATCTAATCATTTAAGAAGACAAACATTATTATCAACAACATTTTATCTTGAACACTTAGTACGAATGTGTATACAACATTATCGTCATTATGCCATAATAAAAATCGAAATCAAATAAACGATATAACAATCTATGGTAACACCTATACTTAAGCTATCGCAACGTAAACTATCAAGAATCATAACACGTTTATCGATTGATAAACTAACTCGGCTCAATGAAATGTGCCTATCGCTCGTTGCAACGTAATTTAAAAGCTAACGCTATCAAAATTACATCCATCCAATTTCAAATTACTTGTACTCGAGATTATACGATTAGTCATCGCGACAATGAATTGATTTACCAGGATTTGGTGAATAAAAATCACGATCTTAAAAAAAAAGTTTTGCCTAATACAATATTAGCCCCTTCAAACTAAACGTATGTTTTTATCCGACGATTTTTCATCGGGAGTAAGAGAGCTACTTAAGGTGTTTGAGTTAGGTGGGTCAGCACGAACGTCGATTCGATATTAGCCAAATGCCACCCGGTCCATTTGGAAGGAATTACTAGAGCGAAAGTCACTAAGAGGCGACCGTTATGTGTGGCTCGATCGACCTGAATACATGCACGTAATACCTACATAACGAGGACCTACATAAACATCGATATTTCATCTAGGACTTTATCCAGTCACGGTGCCACCACTTGTCGATAGGATACGTACAAGACGATGAATAGAAAGTCGGAAGCTATCTTCCAAACTCTAGATTGCCAACGATAGTCCGGTGAACTAAATTCGAAGATAAATCAAGATCGTTTAAATACCCAAAACAAATTTACCTTCCCAAAGTGTCCTTCGAAAAGTCCTCAATAACAGTGATCTCGGACGAAGCCACGACGATCATGGTAAAGCTGTACTCCCATATCTCGAGGTTCTCCAATATTCTCTTATTCGGAACCGTTTTGACACTTGTCCACCAGCAAAATACGAACTCGCCCGACGATAATTCGATGATCCAATGATACCTGCCAAGGCACGCAGCGTACGAGTATAACGAACCAATCCCGGATCACTCTCGTACCACCGAATTCACGTGCACGTTCCCCGGTGGCGAAGACCTAACGCGGCTACCAATTAATGACGAACGGTGAGAGATATGTTAATGGAGGAGGAAGCTCGAGGTCCGCGAGACCGTGTCCACTCAATATTCATTAGGTCCGCGACCCTAGGTCAGTAACTGGCTTCACCGAACACGCGGAAACGGCCAGTGACCGCAGTCGGCATCGGAGCACAATGACGGCTCAAGGTCACCAACTTGACGATCGAAACTTTCGTGCCGAGCGAGTCCCCCGAAGTTCTTCCGATTCCGCTTCGTCACATTTCTCGGACAGCTCCGGATCGGTCGGAGGTTACGTCGAAGCGTGCCGGCACCCCGAAACGATCGCCGTTCGCACGGAGCATCCTAAGGACTCCGCGAGGAAACTAATTGCACCGCGGCAATTCGATCCCTTGAAGCGCAAACACTCGCGGAGCTTTCTGATCAAAGGAGGCCCGCGAAATGAGCAGCGCCTCGAGTCGCGTGACGCGCGGAGCCCGCGATGCACCGAGCCTGCTGTTGAAGGGGAGAAGAAGAAGATACGACTGAAGGTGCTCGCCGGTGTTCAAGGCGCATTCACCTTGGCTCCACGCACCTGTGTGCACGCGTCAGCGAAACGAGCTTTCTCTCTCTCTCTCTCTCTCTTTCTCTCTCTCCCTCTCTCCCTCTCATCTCTCTCTCTTTCTTGACTCATGGGGCTAGGGATTTCACACTCGTACCCGAGTACTCAACGAGTTCCCCCATGGGCCACTTCCGCAGCCTTGAACTTACCTCTGGAAACGATAACGATCGTGGTCGAAGGTCGCTGATTATCGCGCGCGCGACCGGTTCCAAGTCGGGCTGCAGCCGTACAAACGCGTGCCCGACGAGATGGGGAAATAGAGAAATATTTCTCTTTTTCGAGTTCCCGGGATTCTAGCGTCGCTCGATTTTCCGCTTCGTCGCGTTGTCCGGCTCCGCTTCTGTTAATTGACCGACTTTATCTACTGTTAGTAGACCGCGGTACTTCTAACGCTAAACCTACCACGACGGGTCGAAGGACCGGTATCACGTTTCTTATTTCATAATTATTGAAGCCGTGACGCTGTTTCCGTTAAAAATTGTTGGATATGTTTTTTTTCTTTATTCAGGTACATGAGACAGCATCGTTACATTCGTCCTCCGCATTCATTGTGGTGCACACGACGTACTCGCTTGTGACATGAATGTACAAAATCTGATTCAATGTTTAGGTTTCTGGAAAAATTGTACAGATTTTGCCCTTTTAATGAGCTTCAATATTTATGACAACCAAGGAGTTATAATCGTTAGTCATTAAGCAGATGTAGTCACTGGTATCTCGTCATCAATGAGAGATGGAAGCCCTGAACGCGATCCGTCATCCACCGATTCATTTTCTTCTTCGAATCGCTTGAACCATTTCTGCGCGATTCTGATCCGAGGTATCACCTTCGCAAGTACTATAAATTTGCGTCTTATTACATTTGGGTGCGGTATTAACAAATTCTTGAAGCATGAAAGCTTCAATATTTAATTCTTTGGTGAGATGTACGAACACATTTACAACCATTAATTCAAGAACATATTCACCGTCAGAAAATATTTTCCAACTTTTCTTCGTGACAATTTGCCGTCACTAGGAACATATGTTTATTCTATTAAAATATAAAAGAATGCTGGAAATTGCTTCGGACAAGAAAACTGCAATAAATAGAAGCAAACCATGGTTTAAGTGGACGCGTTAACACGTTCCGTGCCGAGCTGTAATTAGTCGACTCTTCATTCTGGTCGATTGAAGCTTTAAAAATCAATATATCATGTTTATTTATCAATTATTGTCAATATAACTATGAAGCAGTCTTATTACGTATCTATTCTTTTGGTGAAAATTATTTCTTGAATTCTAACTTGTCATAAAATACTTTTTAACGAATTGAATAGCCGTTTGAGCGTGTACCACCGGTACACGTGGCACGAAACGTGTTAATGAGCTCCAGTCCCCTATTCTAGTCGGAGTCAAAATTTCGCAGGCGCAGATACGCCGAAAGTCGAGGGAAACAAGAGAAAAGGGCAATTAAGCCCATCGGAAGGAGACCAGACGGTCGGGCGCGACCTTAAACAGTTCCGAGAGTAATTAAAATGCTGTTAATCCCGGTAATGAGAACGAGCGCGCTGACGGAGTTTTAACGCAATTACAATATGCGCTGCACAGTCACACTCTGAATACGATGAAACTCGAGATTTAAATAACGTCTGCGATCCTGTCGGGTGATACACTTCATTCCGTCCGCGTGGCAAGAGCCCGCGATACCTCCCGCCGTCGCATCCTAAAAATCTGTTAACCAAATCCGTGGAGTTTCGTCGGCGGGGCCGAGCAGATTAACCGGCGATCGAAAGTCGCTCGACCGGCGCGATTTCGTCGGGAGTCCGTTCACTGTGGAAATTCACGCTTTAAAACGACTCGTTCCCCTTTTTCTTCCCCCCTCCCCCGAATCGAAACGCGGCGGACTTTTTACAAACTTTTTGTACATCGTGAAGAGTGGGAGAGATGAAAAAAAAAGAAGGAGTTACAGACACCGTACGCTTTATGAGAGCCCGCCTACGGGAAAGATCATTTATTGCGACATTCGAGGAGGAGGCGGGTTCAATTAATGCGCGGGAACTGTCCACCGACGCGTTAATGGGCGCGTTTTCAACTTTCGAGGCACGAACGAAGGAGCAAAAGGGACGCGACGCTGAAAAATTCAGGGGGACGGTGAAAGGGGCTAACAAGCTTTCAAATCCATAGGTAACGCGCTGATATTGAACGAGCACTCGACAAATAGCCGACACGAGCTAGCTCATTAATTAGCGTCGTCTAGCCAAGTGGCTGATTGATTCGTAGACAGGAGCGAAACATGCATCAGGCGTGCGAAGAGTCTCGGCAGGAGATCCGGCTGCAGAACATTCGATGCACTTTGCAGGATGAAAAAGAATTTGTGATCGATGCGCTCCGATCAGTAAAATGGGTAGAAATATTTCAACTATGCGTTACGAATATTTGATGATACTATTTGTCTGGTTCAATATTTGCGTTTGGTGAAAACGAGGATCGCGGAGCTTATAGACTACGAATCTTTTATTATTTATATTTCGATGCGGGTTACCAAGCCTAGAATGGATATACGTCATTCCTAGGTAGACGCATTTTTGGTTCTTCTTTCGGAGTGAATCAATGATTCCGACTCTCCTACCTAATGGTTTCGAGAAGCGAACGACCCGAGATAGCCGGCAGTTCTTAGAACACGTTCCTTCTCCCGATAAGAATCGTGACTCAGGGCCCGACTTGCGTCTACATTAGGTAATACTATAATTCAAGATTCTACGTCCCAGAGGTTGATTTTAATTCTACGTCCCGCCGACTTATGCGTTGCGGTTCCAAATTATAGGGAATCTCTCGATTGGATTAACTTCATGCCGTACTATTATTTTCACAATTAGGCAAATTAGAACAAGGACCTTTTCACATTTCTCGTGTGCTGAAATAATGACGGCACGAGAACAGAATTTTATTCCGATCGAAAAAAATAGAATTTAAAAATTATTCTTAGAAATCTCAATAACGTATCGGTTCCGTCAAAGTACGGTAAGGGGTTAAACTTGACCGAAAGATTCTGGAAACCAGGCTTTATAAAATATTGCTTGTTTTACAGTGGCGACATCTATACATTTCATTATCATTGCATTGGAAATAAGATCGACGGAACCTTGTGACCAAACCGATAATTCCCTTACGTAATGTGTCAATAAAGTTTGAATCTGTCTAGCCCGTGATTGACTCGCTAGAACTTTCAAGCCGTCAATTTACACGACGTAAGCCCGTGACATTGTTTAATCCCTGCACGATATTTTTCCGTATAAAATTGTCACGGTCCGGTTGGAAGCAACGGAAGGACATTTCAGTCGCAACCGTCAAATATTTAACGTAACAGATGTTATACAAGAATCCCGGTGGGTAGACAGTTGATAGCTTGACGGAATGTAACGGAAATGTTTAATCGCGATTGGCCATTATCCCGGTGGTGCGCACGAAATGTTGCTCGCAAAAAAAAGTCCGGGCACTTATGATCCTGACAGAGTAATTTCAGCGTCGCGATTCGGGCCGCGAAATGCCAACAAGTACGGCATTTCTTCCAGTGTAGGATCGTTAATTGCACCAACATGAAAATGTTACAGGTACACTTGCTTCTTTACCGGAGCATAGTTACGCAAGTACTTGCGTAATTCATGGACCATTAAACGACACTTTAAGTGGGAAAACCTAATTAAGCATGACTTAAATCTGAAACTAAAACGATGATCGTCTCTGAAAACTCCCATTGTGCGAACGAGATTCGTTAGAAGATAATGAGGTACTTACGTGGAAATTACTGCGATCGAATCAACGATATTACTATGAAATTTTTTCAATGATAAATGAATGATAATTGCGAAAATCATTCATTTTCAACGTAGCGGCAATTCTACAAACTAAATGCTATTCATGTTAGGATTATTCAATCTACTATCGAATGCTCTATTAAATATTCTTAGTTATTAAAATCTCGTTTAGGAGATATGCAATAAATGTCTGCTACTACGGAAACCATAACTTAAACGTCTGGTTATCTAAGAGGAAACAGAAATCTATGTTTATCGTTGGTCAGCGAGTTAAAAGTTAACCGATCTCATTTACGACAACAGAAATAATATTTATTCGATTTTGAACAGCAAAAGTGTAGGAACACGATCAGAAGTTGGTTCATAATGTAATATGTCCGCAAGGATTCCTCGAGAACAACCAAAAGAAGTGGACGGTTCGTGAAAAAGGAAAGGGGCGCAGGCTTAAATTCCGTATGCGTTTACGACTCGAGCCGGCAACAAGTTCTCAGTTTCATTCGGAACGAAGAAAGTACCATGTAAATGTCATCTGCGCTGAAAGCAGATATCGGACACAACATATGGCACAGTTCGATGCGTGTGTATCAGTAAAAATAACGGGATAAAATGATGTTCACTGGAACTGGTTCCGGGTTCCTGTAATGTCGGCTTCAATGACAAAGGACCGTCATTTTGGAAAAGTCGGGGAGATCATTAGTTATGTCATCTACGAATGTATCAGATTTTTCTTGTACTGTTTATTTTACGATAGCTATACAAAGACTATACAACTGTGTCTCTATTGCATGGTCTGAAACAATAATGATGGACAGATTAATTATCTCTCATACAATAGCGTCGAAATTGATTGAAGACTGTAAACGACAAAGATAAGAACGTGCGAACTGCTGTTCAATCTAGTTGGTAACGATGTGTGCGATGTCTGTCTTTGCAAGCTTAAATAAACTGGTAAACAAACAAAAAGGTGTTTGGGGTCTACCGAGCGGCATCGTATTAATTGAACCTGAACGGCGGAACAACGCTCCAGAGAGACAGTGACTTTCGTTCTCTCGCAAAGTGAGAGTATAATTATACACTTAAACCCTCATCTGCCGGAGAATTAAGCGAGAAATATGAAGAGCCAGAAATTGAATTAACTTCTTCAGAATTATTTTTCTATATTCCTTTGGAATTCAATATTACTGCAAACATTACCGTAGATACTTAATTAAAAACTGTTTAAAAATAGCACATGAGTTAAGCGTTAAGATTTAAAAATTTCAAAGAAATATTCCCTTTGATCCGTTAATACGATTTTCGTGAAAACCAACACTGTGCAATACATTTTTGTAATATCTTTACTAAACTAGGGTACAATATATGTTATACCTACGAAAAATTTACATAATTCTATCCGTACCCTCAATAAAAAAAGCTTTTTTAAATGAACTGCTTAAAGAAAAAACCTGTATACAACTAAAAAATCTTTTCAAGAAATTTCGCGTCTATAATGAGCAATCTTCTTGCATGATCTCATTAAAAATACGTAACACATTTGAGATATCTAGCCCCGTTCTTGTTTCAATTTTTTCTCGAACATCCATAAAGAATAACCCCATAAAAATCCGCAGTCAAGTGGCGAGCAATGGATGCGTTTCCGGTTGCTCCGGAAACGAACCGGGGCAAGTCATTCATTATTACCGGTAAAGTGCACAGTTCGCGGGAGTCGGTGTGCGTGCAACGACTTCGTGAGCGACAGGCGCGTGCTCGACGCTCGGATGCGTGAGGTGCGTGAAATCCATTAGACCGCGTGGTACGCACGTGTCTAAAACCAGTTTCACGTGAATCTAAACGGCTCCCGCGAAGCGTATTTTCCACCGGAATGTCCGAGTCACGAGATTCTCCCCTTAGGTCGAACCGTCGCGACGCCGATTTGTCACGAACGCTATATCCGAGATCGACGATAATAAACGCGGCACCGATTGAAAATGTGCAAAAGCGGTGAGTATGTGCTTTCCGACGCGTTACAATCGTATTAGAAGTCCAAGTCTACAGGAGCGAGAAACAAGTCTGAACACGTTCTGCGATTCCCTAGTATGTAGCTTTAACCCCCTACCGCCGGACAGAGGAATAATTTAATACGGAGTAGCTGATTTCGCGACATTGACTTTCATCGTGATTCATACGGCGTGGTGGTTAATATTAAAAGACACTATGCGTCCATTATATCGTTTACTAGGTTTATACCGGCTAAAGGGAAGTGGCCGTTGGTATATTAAGACGTCTAAAAATACTGCTGACAAATCGCACTGGCGGTATTAATAATATACTTGAAACATAAAAAATGCTCGAGCACGAACACAATGTTGCTTCCGCGTACTGACATCACGAAATTGCAAGACGAGTCCTGCGGTATCGACTATCGAGTTTAAAGACCGTCTAACCTTCCTAGACGTGTGCAGCTTGACAGCACTCGAAGCTGTGCGATGGAAGTGAGGTTAAGTATCGACACAGCAGACGACAATTTGGCAGAAATTCGATGAAGCGACAACACAATTTCACGAAGAACGTTGAGATAAACGAGTCAGAGGAGCGGACAGAGCGTGTGCGATCATCGCCTGGATACGGATGAAATGCTTATTGTTTTTCCGATAGTGGTTCGCGAGGAATGAAAAAGAGCGTGCGCCAGTACGCGGAAATCTTGACTGGAAGATAGCTCGGGGAACGAAGAAGTCGTGTAATTTCGGTCAATTAAGCTATCCGACGACTTGTAATTGGCCACAATTCGTGGTAAAAATAAACAGAGCGAGTTGACAGTAGTACTGGCAGGGTGGCACAAACGTGCGTAGGAGATCATCTCGACCGAGCGGATACACCGATCGTTCCCAATCAGAAAACACGTATTTCCCGCCAAAGGCTGGTAGATGATTGGGTACACACGGTTCGCGCGGCTCGAGAATTATGTAACTATTGTTGCACGACTAGTAAATAAAAGCTACTTACCGCTGATCGAGGCGAAAAACGTCAGGATCGCGCGCGCACACACACACGTTACGCCTCGCACTGCTTAAGACAAACTGCCGTGTCGTGGCGCTGCCGGCTGTCGCCATCTTGGATCGATCAGTCGGCTCGAGGAAACCGCACCAGTTTTTGAATGTCGAAACATTCTACCGAACATATAATTCTAACCTACTTCATTAAATTAATAATATCGTAATTAAGTTCTTTGTTATGGCATTTCTATCAAATTTCGATATTTTGGAGAAATTTTCAAAATAAGTTGCTTTGACAGAAAACATGTTTTTTGGGGGAAAAAATGGTATTATAGTAAGTTAAGTAATTATTTTATAATATTTGGTAGAACAGGAAGATGGCGAAAGAATTAAAATTATTACGTGTCTTGCAATCATTACTTTCATTTAATCTGCACAAGATCAAAACACAAATATTAACGAACATCGCTTAACGCGTGCTGATCGTTCACACATTTCATTCAAATACGAATATACACAATAATTCTACACCATTTTCGCAAACAGCGCATTGTAATTCAAGGCAGTTACACTGACGATTAAATAAATAACGCCCGTTGGCATGTCGGTGCGCACACTATTCCTTTGGAAAAGTACAAAAACAAATGATAATTTCAAAGACGACAAATGCAGTTTTATGTGAATGCCGAACGCCGATTCGAGCACAGAAACATTTTATATAGCACGTGCTATACCACCCTTTTCTTTTATCGGAATTTAATTTTTTTTTTGTTTGTTTTCATTTCTCTATTCTTTATCATTTTAATTCACAAATTTCAAATAACACACTTCTTTCACATACATAATTTACCTACATACATAACTTATTAGGATCATTGTCGATAATAATTAAATAGTTCTTAAGTAGCATAGAGAATTATATTATATATTTATATTTTATGTATATATTAAATTAAACACTTATATCGAGAATAATTTACCAAGTGAATCACTACACTCTGCATGACTTACGCACGTGTAAGCTCATTGTTCTCTTTTCATATGGAAGTTTTAAATACACGTAGAACATTCTTTAAAGATTTCCCTCTCTCTCTCTCTCTCTCTCTCACTCTCTCTCTCTTTTTCTCTCTCTCTCTCTCTCTCTCTCTTTCTCTCGCTCGCTCTCTCTCTTTCTCTCTACTTGTTCCAGTAATTTCTATTAATCACGAATAAAAACGACTTACGTAATACTTAACAAGTATTAGAGTTCCACGCATCATCGGTTTCTCACTCATGATTTGCAGCTAATCAGCTGATACTATTTGATTCCTCTTGCATCGTTTCACTGCGTCAATTCCACAGTTGCTCTAATCATTAGAATTTCCAATAAATCGATACATACGACAGCCTTTACTGCGAATAGTGATACACGCATATCAAACTATATAATATGTATATCCGTTTGCTTGCATATAATAATATAGTTGTGTTGTTACGATCCAACAAGGATCACCGATTTTCATTCATGTCGAGTATAAATTATGAAATAGTTTCTGTCCTCTTTCATCTGTTTGGAATATCTTTAGAAGGTATGCGCGTTACGGCAAATTCCGCAGCCTAACGCGAACTCTTCTCCGGTCGGTGGATGTTTCACATGCAATGGACATTCATCCCCTTCCAGTTGTTTTGCTTGAGGTCCTAAACAGAACAGAAGGAAAACTTTAATAGTAGTTGTCAACTCCTCGTGTCGTTAGCATTATTAGAGGATGAGCTTACCTGCAGGACACGAAGGTAGTTTAATTTTTGGAATGATAATGACACGTTGGAAATCTTCGTGGCAGGGGTTACAAAAATGGGTAGTGCCAAAACAGAAGAAGACAGCCACCGAACAACAATAACGACATTTATACTCTAGAAAGTCTGCCGCGTGCTTCGGACACATCTGGGCTCTTGCAACGTCGCTGCAACCTCCGCACACCAATTCCGTGGGGTCGAAGGTTTCTCCGCCTACCTGTGCGTCACACCTCGCCTCACCTCCATAGTAGGCCTTTTGACACTTGTAGCAAACATAATATGCGTAACGCTCCATTGCATACGCAGCAGGATCTTGGAACCTAGCGCCTGGTCCGAAGGCTGCTTCGGTCCTGCAACACGCAATTTTATTAGAACCTGAAAAATATACAAACTCCTTGGTTTCTCAACTTTGCACTTACTTGTACAGTCCTTCGTACTCCAGTCGCATCAAAGCCTTCCTTCTGACGTCCTCGTAAAGTTCCTTGATGCTTGCCAATTCTTCGGTCAGAGTAGGATGTTCCATGGGAATCTTGCAGATCGGGCAAAGAGAAAACCCGAATGTGATCCTAGGGCCCACCCATCGCTTCATAAGCACATGCTTACAGCAATGTAAATGGAACACGTGGCCACATTGCAATTGAATCGCTGGCGCGGCTGATAAAGCTTCCGTGAAGCAAATCATGCACATGTCGTCGGCGTCTTGTTTCAAATCGTTATCCGACAGACACCTGTGCAGACAGGGCAAACATGTCTTCTCGTTGCGAACGCCACCGCAAATGTGTCCGCAAGAGTGAACCTTGCTGCACGCGTTCTTGGCATGCTCTTGGCAATCATTGTCCGTACAGATATTCCCTATCGCTAGTAGACCCGTGTTTCCAGTAATCCCGCAGAATCTGCACATACCCGACGTAGTACCAACCGGTTTTCTAGGGGTACCATCGCGGAATTCCACCAGAGCTTTTAACGTTCTGCTGTCAGCTAGAGCCAGGACCCAAAATAGTTTTGTTCGGCCGCAACCTTCGTGAAGATCAACGCGTATCGCTTCCTCCTCCTCTTTGCACACCTGTCTAATATGCATGCGAGCTTTCCTATGGAGATGCAGAATTCTGTCGCACTCCCCGCAGAGATTCCCACAATCGTTGCATTGAATGATTGCAGTTGTTTCGCCATCGTCATGATTGTTGCACGTTGGCTGCAGAAAATTTGACCGTCAGCTATGTTCCTTCAATAATAGGCTTTAATAAAGAATAGAATCTTACTCGTGGTGGCGGTGGTTGTCCCTCTGAACCAGTCCATTGACCCGATGACAGTCTCTCGACGTGATCAGAGTCCAAAACACACAAAGATGAGAGGGCAAGCCACAATGTTGGTGTTCGAAGACATTCCGCAGGATCTCGACTCGTCTCGTCTAATCTGGTAAGATTTAAAATGTTTTCTGCGATGGCTGCCTTCGTCACGGATGCCCATTCTTCCGACAGTTTGCCCTGAGATCAGTTTCAAATGTGAGTGGTCTGTTACGAATACAGTTAAAACGTATACTAACCGATGCCATATCCTTCAGCAGTTGAATGATCACTTCGGCCAGTTTCCGAGTCATGGTCCCTCTCAACCACCATCTTGCTCCAACGTAACGTTTTGGGTGTATGCTAGTAGCCAGTGAAACAGTCTGCAAAGCCTTTCCGTTGTTCTCCTTGCCCTTTACCTTGACTTGGACGGTCAAAGACTTGGCAATGCAACTTAGGAAAACATCCAATATTCCCGGGGCATTCTCATCGAAATCAGCGTTGTGGGTGAAGCTATTGTTCGCAACAGAGACGATGCTGAAGTCCGTGGGTGGCAATCGACCAACGCTGGTTACATTGGCTAGCACCTCCGGCTTAATTTCTGGTAAAATACGTTTTAGTAGAGCCGTCACCTGAAGAAACAGAAATAATTTTGATCAGTGTCACTGCTAAAATAAAAAGCATACATCACGGAAGGATCAGAAACTTACCTGACGCTGTACTCTGGCTGATCCGGTGTGCAACAAACTCAACAAGTCGGTCAATAACCCGTATTGATGCGATAGATAATACTGCCCAACGGCACTTCCGCTCAAGGCTAGCACCATAGACAACATCTCGAAGCAATATGTATCGGCTGCCTTCGATTGATCGCTGTTGTCGCTCAATAAACTATTAGTTGGCGTTGGCGAATACAGCACTGTCTCCCATTCTTCTTTCAATCGAATCGTCTCTTTGCGAATAGCTTCGACGATATGCGTGCAGACCTGCTTTTGCAGATGCGTTAGATTGTTCCTGCTGAACAGAATTCCAACCATGTGCTCCCGAAGGTCGTTGCTGTCCTCCGCATCTTCGTTGGTACCCTCTGCAGATTCTAATTGCTGTTGCTGTTGATCGCCTTGTATGAGCTTGCCAAATACCTGGAAAAAAAAGAATTGTTAGAAACTCTGAGACACGGTAATAATAAATTTTGTACACAGTTTACCTGAGAAGTAATCAGTCGAAAAACTTTCAACGTTTCCGCTTCGCAATTCCTCTGTTGAATCCTTTGTGCACTCAACTGTTTACCAACTTTCATCGTTTCTCCTTCAATTTCACCGAGAATTCGAATTTGGCGGACTCGCAAGGAATTGTCTGCGCCTTTTAGTTCGAGACCAATCGCAACGTGCCGTGGATCTGCAAGAAAAATAGCATCTGCATTTATAAAAGAGTAGATGCGATTGAAAATAGTCGAAAGATTAAATAAAAGATTCAATAAAAAAAAAGAGACATTTTTATTAAATTCCTTAAAATCCTTAATCCGCGATCTAGTTATCAAGTAAATTTGTTTATTCACTTTTACCGGTAACTGGACAATTGATCCAACCAGCTGAACGACTCTCGATCTCCACGGTCCTCAGCTTCACCATTTCGTCGACGTTATTTCCAGATTGAAATGTTACACTGGATACCTTGTGCTGCAATATATTGATACTGTAAGTAACAAATTCTTTCGCAAAATCAGAATATGTTTTATGATGGAGCCTACCGTTAAGTCACGACAGTTATCGATGTGAATGTAGATCATGCGAGGAAGAGAATGGGTATTGCAGCTGATAATAATGGTCTTCGTTTTATTGCGATCCTCGTCGCCGGACTCCCAGAAAGTTTCCGTTGAATTGTCAGTCAAGTTCCCGATCATAGCCTGCCTGCTAGACGCTTTGATTTTAATGCCAGGCGTTAAATCTTTCAGAACCTCCACAGAACTGGTTATCTGCTGGGAGTGAATCGATTGATGACTCTCGTGCATGCTCATCGTAACGTCCTCGTCCTCTTCGTATCTCGAGAGAATTTTACTAATATTACTGAACACGTGACTTCTGTGAAGAAACATATGATCCGCGGGAGTAAACTTGATTCCCCAGCATCGGATAGCTGCTTGTTGAAGAGGCGAGCCTAACACGAAAATGTATACAATTCGATTAGATTTTCTAATTAAGATATAATTATGATCGGACATCGATCTAGCAACTAAATACTTACCGAGAGGTGGCAGAAGCATTAGGTCTGCAATCGTTTGTAATAAAGTGTGAAAAACTGTTGGCAACGGATTAACAGACTCGCCAGCTATCACCAAATCGCTTAAAGGATGCTCGCATACGTCGATCATATCCTTGAAAATTAAACATACCTTAGTGACATTTAATATAAATCAAGAATTTTACTTTATCTATCAACTATCACGGTGGTAACTTTTATTGACCCGTCATTGATCTCGTCGATCCGTGCGCATCGAATGTTAGTATTCAGCTATTGTCCCGATGTCATCGAGCAGCGCTCGTAATATCATATGTACATGAACTCTGTTCTACTCACGTGTTCGTCCTTTTTCTCGGTACGATTTTTCTCTTCCGTCGCGTCGACGGGCTCGGGTGACACTACCGGTGTCAGAGAAGCGGAAAACCACCATAGCAAATCATGCAAGCATAACGGTTGTGTAACACTTCTTAGTAACCAATTCAACGCTTGCATTGCGTACACTCGACAAGAAGCACGACGCAACGCCTGCTTCATGGCGAGCTGTAAATGTTGCAGATTGTGTTGCTGAAGAACGAAAAGCATCACGGGTCGCATCAGAATTTCTATTCTATCGTTATTCGCAGCTTCCGTTTGGCTGGTGGACACAATCGCCGATTGGTCCATCGACGGTACCAATTTTTGTAGAGCGGCGGACGGATAGCACAGCAAAGACAAACCGCCATCTGAACAAAAAGAAGTCTCTATGTTACCGCGTCTACGAAACCAGCGAATCTATTTCGTACGTACTGTTATTCATTTCGCTGCTACTGTTGTTCCTCTTCCGCATGATAACGACCCTGCCATCGTTGGTGTTTCTGGCCCAGGAAGCCCCAGTGGACATAGATACGGATCGATGAAACATACCCCGACCTTTGCCGCTCTCGCTATCGCTGTCACTCATCGGATACTCGGACAGTGGCTGCGTACAAGGCAAGCGTTATCAATTGAAATTACACAAGCGACACTAATCTCTTACCCTTCCGTTCGTGCTGTTGAACATAGCGCTGCTCCCGTCGTAAACATTCTGATGGCCGTTCTGCCGCCTCAATGCTTCCTCGTAGTACCTTTCATCGTGGCTCTGAGAGTGATGGACACCGAGGGCTTGCAGACATTGGAAAGGGCCTGTCGGCGGAAATGGTCCTGCTGTGTCCGGAGGACTGTAGTTCTCGGCGACGGACGACAACGTTTGCGACGGTCGCCTTTGTTGTTTCGGTATGCTCAGCCCAGAGGCACTGGCCAGTTCTAGCAGGAATATAGCATTGTTCTTCATAACAATATGCGTCTCGTTGCCGTTGGGACTAGATATAGGCGACAGGATTTTCCCGGAGCCGTTCTTCCGCTTCGTGATCCCCGTCAAGTACTTCTTGGTCAGCTTCAGCTTCCGTGCTCTCAGGTACTTATCGCGACACGTATCGCAAACTAGGTACCAAGAGCTTCCGCCCACCCCACCGTCGCCGCAGTTCCCTGCCCAGCCGATGCAATAAGTCCCCCCGCTGTTGTATCCCTTTCCTCCCGAGTGCCATCCGCAACCAGGATGCATCATTTTCATGTGATAAGTCACCGGGTGCGGAAACATCAAGCCGCACAGCTCGCAGATGGTCTCTCTCTCGATCCCGGCTAGCACCTCGGATCCGATTCCTCTGCCGACCGGTTTCCATTCTTTCTTCTTCCGGTTCCCTTTCTTCTCCCGCTCCTTCTGCTTCTCCTCCCGAGGTCGTTTCTCCGGGACCGGTCGTTTGCTCAACTTCACCGTCTGCACTTGCGATATCGGGCTCGGTAGGACCGACTGCTGCTCTATAGCCTGTAGACAATTGCTGCTGAGCTCCTCCCATAGGAACACCAAGCTCTTCAAGGCCGGCGGCAGCACCGCCACAGTTTGGAACTCGGGAACTGCGCCGAGCTTGCCGTTCGTCTGACCCTCGTCCTTGGCCGTGGCCTCCTGTTTCTTTCGACTTCTGTTCGCGTTGGCGTTCGCCGCCGACCGCGTCAGAGTCTCCAACGTGCTCGGCTGGATGTGCAAGTAGTTGCCGGCGTTGGTCACCTCGACGGAATGCCTCTGCCTGGCTTTCTGCTCCTGCTCCTCCTTGTCGTTCGATTGCAACACCGCCTGCCTGGTCACGACGAGGGCTCCTTGCTTCGGTAAACTAGGGTGGAACTTCAGGAAACTGGCGCAAGCCATCGCGTCGTGGACGATCCCCTCGTGCCAGAGAAACGCCGCGAACACGGCGCGAAGACACTCCGCTACGGATGGACTGATGGCCTCCTTCACTTTCTCCTTGCTCAAGTTCAGCGTCCGACTCGGGTTCGGACTTTGTTGAGAACTTGCCGGAGACATCGCTCTTTTCGCTCTAGTCTTCACCATTTTTGTGTGATCCCTTCGACTCAGCTTAGGCGAGTGACGCTCCTCCTTCGGGCCGGTAGAGCCGATGCTGAAGTGAAACGAGATGTTCGTCTGCGTCTGCGCCTGCGACATTTTTCGCGGGCTTCTCTGCGAATCCTTCGGATAGAACGTTACGTTAATGCATGTTTTATTTTATTTTGACCGAGTTGCCCGAGAAGTTTGTTTCATTTCGTGGCTAGGAGTTGACCCCTTGCGCTGTTACGTCTCTCAGAGCTACGTTGATTACGACTAATTCGTCCTTAATTATTTCTTTGATGCCATGAGATGATTCTAGTGTTCCGATTGTTCTCGTTTACATGATTCAAATTTTCTTTCGATTTAATAGGAATGATTGACAGCCATATTTATCGAATCGTGCACGAAACTTTCGTCACGAGTCTGCCTCGTTATTATAGCGCAAAGGGGTAACGAAAACCAAACGAATGATTTTGCCAAGGTTCGAGCACCTTGTACGGCAATCTAACAAAATTCTTCGACAATTTCGAATTAGTATGTGTCAGCGAACGAGTATAACATTCACTTACCGCGCCATCCTTTTTCGGGGTATCGGGTGGGCTAGCTATGCTACCCTCTGATCTTATTTGTAAAGAACTACAGCTCGGGCTCGGGGATAGGTCGCGGGTGTTGGCAGTTGTGCTGACAGCACTGGGAGATTGCGAAGGATCCCTCGTTATACTACTGACCAAGGCACTTGTGTCGCTCTGTGTCGAACCCCGTCGCTGTGACGTGGCTGTGCTGTCCGCCATGCCACCAGAAACTTGAAATAGAGATAGGCAGGAAAAGGGTTTAGAAAGAATGATCGCTTGGCGCTTACGAAATAGAAATCTTATCTATCTCCGCTTTTTAGAGCAAGGATATGGTTATCTCACCTTGCTTTTTAAAGACAATGGACACCGACAGATGAACAGTACCCCTGACAAAAACCATTCGATAGAATATACTTGTTCAGAAATTCAAACTTTTGTCGTATCTCGTGAGGAAGATAAAACAATTATCTAATATTTTAAGCAAAATTTGGACCGTTCTTAATTTGAACAATCAATTGGCATTCGTTTTGCATGTGAATTGACTTTTGGAAAATTTCTATAATAGAGTTTGTTGTTAGAGAATACAGCGATAGAAATAAAGTGTGTTTCATCTAACTAACAAAATCGCACAATGAGAATTTCGTAAATATATAATATCTGACGAATTTCATTCGCCAAAGAGTAAACTTGACACGCAAACCTTGTATGAATAGATAGTTAATATTCCTTTCATTGGCAACGATTTTGGTGGAACACTTTTCGTCAGGGATACTAGTACATCTCGTGTAATGTTCTTTCGCATAACTTCATCAACACCATGGATATTTATACAGATATTTATACAGGAACTGGAAACAATGAAAAATTGACTTACTTTATCGAGTATAATTATAAACTAAAAATTAAACGTTTTACGTATGCCATAAACGTATAAAATCCACAGTCCTTGCAATGAATTCGTGCAGACCCGTGCGTATCGTGAATGAGACAACGACGAATGAATGAGATTGTGAGAGAGCTTTGATGATCGGCCGTGAAACGAAACATTTAGAGTTAACGGTGTTAGATTGTGATTAAGAACGTGAATCGGTACGATGCAGTGACAAGTAAAATTATGTTAGTGTTGAGTCAGAGAGTAGAAATGTATGTTGTTGTTCTTACCTAATGGGGAGAGGCCGACACTTCGGGGGGAGCCGCAGAGCACAGGGCTGCTACTGATACTATCTCCCCCTCCTATCAAACTTCTCCCACCTGACAATTTTCGATCATTTGTAGAATTTTACACATGTGAGACACGTTATAGTTTACAAATACGCTAATCTATTACTGTGTACGAGTATATCGAATACAGATTCGTATGCATTATTTAAATCTCTAATTGGACAAGGGTTGTCGACATATGTGTGTGTGTTTTTGTGCGTGTGTCGTGTGTTTCGGTGTATTGTGCGTGCACAAAACGAAATATCTCATCTTCAAGTTTTTCAATCATATTTGCATGCAGTTGGGTCTTCGAGGAGTAAATACACTACGGTGCCATTACATTCTTGAAGGAAACGCAACAAGTGTGGGGTGTCGTGAATTAATTACGAAACTCCGAACAACACAAACGCTATAACACTATTTCTCGACTGTACAAAACTGAGGATTATGTTGAGTAGGAAAGGGTCGAGTACCTGGTGCATGAGCAGCAGGAGGGAAGAGGCAATTACCAGAACCAACTGGCTGCCGACTGGTCCCAGCTAAGAGCAACATTACTATATTGTTATAACTAATTCCATAAGGTTTGTTTTTAACATATTTATACAACCTACGATCATTCGTTTATTTACTATATATATAATATAAAGAGAGAGAAAGAGAGAGACAGAGAGAGAGACAGAAAGAGAGAGAGAGTCAGAAAGAGAGAGAGAGAGAGAGAGAGAGAGAGAAGAGTAAGTGGCTTATGGTAAATCGCAATCGGAGTTTTAATCTAAGATAATTCATTCCACGAATCGGGAGAACCGTCCGTGGAACGGTATACGGTCTTACAAGCGTCAGTAACGGGTCTCGCAGCTTCTGAAATGATTCCCTCCTCAGACCAGTTACGGTGCCGAAAGTGTGAAGTAAGACACACACATGAATGTCATGAGATTAAAACAATGAGGCCACAGAAGAAACAATATACAAATGTATAAGAAAGAGTCGCGAGCGCTCGTAGCTTCGAATTTTCGTAGATTTGAAATGTTCTCCGCTGAGTTGCGTATACGTACCGGGTATCTGAATTGGGCTAGAGGACGGGCTGTGAAATCGTGGTGACCCACCTTGGGGATTCTTCGGCGACGAGCTCCTCGACAATCGTCTCGGTGTCTCCGGCGGCGTGGGACCGTTGCCATTCGCGCGGCTCTCCCCGATCGCCTTCACCAGCTCCTTCACGGACACGCCGACGAACTCGGAAAAATCCCTGCAAATGCCAAAACTATATGACGAAACTAATCTAACTGCACGGATCTCGACGGTTCATTCTTTTTATTCACCTGCCGGGAGAACTTCTCTTTTCACCGTGACACTTGTCGTCGCCTCTCAACCACTTCTGGAGAACGCTGAACTTCCCCCCGCCGCCACCACCGCCGCCGCCGCCACCTCCTCCACCTCCGCCTCCTCCTCCTCCTCCACATCCGCCGCCACCCTCTCTCTCCCTCTCCTTCACCACCCTCTCTTTCGAATGCGGCTTTGAGAATTTCGGCGAGGCGTCGGCCTTCTCCATAGTCGGCTTGTCGCTTCCTAGAATGTAATCGCGGCTGCCGTTAGACGAGAGCACGGGTTACGCGTGGACGAGGAGAACTCGATCTCATCGAATTGTACCTGGTGAACCATGTTGATTGTATGAACCAAAAATAAAGAGATTCGTGTTGCTACCTTCGCCAGACTCCGCTGTGCTCGCCGCGTAATTCTGCGTGGTGAAATTGAAGCCCTCGTGACTCACGGAAGGCACGGAGAAATCGAAACCTTTATGACTAGGTGAAACGGACGGATCGGCCATGATCGGTTTCTTTTCCGCTGCGTCGTTCTCGAGATCCTGCTCGATCTTCATGTAGGTCACGCCCTGTTTGCTGATCGCGAGCGACCAGGCCTCGCTCTCCGCTATTCGACCACGGTCGAAGCAGTACTTGGCCATTGACTCGTCGTCGATGCGCACCCAGGTGCCGTCGCTGTTCATGAACTGGAATAGAGACAGAGAGATCAACCATATGCAGCGTTCCGCGTTCCGTAGACTGGAATCTTTTATTTCCGTGGCATTCAGAAATCAATTCCTTCACGAAGAAAATCTTTTTTACGGAATCCTACAGTTTAACTCTTTGCCAATACTTCTGTGACATCATACATTGTGATAGAATTCGCAATATTTTCGAAGTTAAGAAATATAGAATTTATATTTATAGCGAATAGTCGTTTAACTCGTTTGTAATGTGAAATTAACGATAAAAAGAATTAATATTTAGTTCGTTGAATTTACTACAAAAAGAATAAATTTCAAAACTTAGTTAAAAATGAATATCGTCTATATGTAACCAACGCAATATTCGCCTGTTAAGGAACGGTATAATGAAAACGATTATTATACAAATCTCATTGCGATTTTTTAATTTAAGTCAAGCGTTGCAGTCTATCTTAGACAAAAACTGCATCCACGAGGAAACTGAACTAAATCAATTTTTGTCAATTAAATTATACTGAGAACCTACTCAAACTTTTAAACTGAAAATATCGACATTCTTCACCAAAGAAAAGAAATTCTTTAAAGTGCAGGACAAATCTTCGACGCAGTTACGAGGTGCATGTAAGTGTTAAAGCGTATGTTATAAAGATTTACATATTCTTGAATGGTGACGGTGTTGCCAGGCGCCATTATTCCCACCGGTGCAGCCTTTAAATTCGGTCTGCTCCTGATATTGTGGCCGGAAGCGCCGCACCTCACGACCACCATGGTCTTCGCTGAGTCAAAGGTAACCGTCTTCCTTTTGCTGAAAGATGAAATTGTGCGTTGAAACGCCGCGGAAAGCTACCGTCGAAGAGCTTTAGTCTTTCTCACGTACTCGTCGACCACTTCGGGCCTCTTGCGCTGAACAGTGTCTTTGATGACTTGATCTAAAATCGATTTCGGTTCCTCGACTGGGAGAAGCAAGGTCTTGCCCAAGTGTTGATTGTACTGTAGACACCAGGCTTCCAGGTGACTGCTACTACAGTATTGCTTGATCGTATCCGCGTTCAGTCTCAACCAGACACCGTCGTCGTTATGGATCTACGGATACGGAACAGTTCTTTGGTTTCGTCTGAACTTCGAGTGGTCGAATATACGGTTGGCGTATAAATTCGTAGAGTTCTTGTTCCTAGTTTGTAACGACTCGTATATTAATTAGCCAAGCGAGCAAGTTGTTTGCAAGATCACTTTTTGGAATACTTTGATTTTTCATAATTATTTAGGCTTGGAAATGACATATCCAAGAGGTAAAAATCAGGATTTTCGATATCTGCTGTTCTTCGCTATTCATCGAAAAATTCGCGTTTTCCAAAAAATCATAAAAGATAAAATTATTCCAATAAAGTGAATGTAACAGTTTCGTAGTGCTTTCACAAATCGTTATGAAACAAAAAATCTCTCGGAATTTATTCGCCAACTTAATACTTGGTACAAATATAATGTCACCTCGTCTATGAAAGCTATAGTATCGTTCACTGAGATCAAACCGATTTGCTCGCTTTGCAAAGAGGGATGGGCCCTGATCCTGAGACCTGCGCTGATCTTTGCTACAAATTTTCTGAGTCTGCTTGGCTGGTGCTGAGGTCTCTTCACGACGTTCTGAGTTGGCGGCTGCATTCGCTGCGGTGGTTCCTTCACCTCCACTTCGTAGTTCTGGAAAACATATTGCACAACGTTCCACGATCATCTTAGATACTGTAACAAGTACAATTTCTCGCTGAACCTGTCTCAAATTGCCGCAGTTCATTGGAATATCGAATTACGAATAAATTACCGTTGTATAAAATGAAAGTTGCCAAAATATTGTCCGAGAATCTTTTATATAGCTATGTAGGAAGTACGGACCAGTGTTGAAATTTTACGGGCAATCTCTTGGAACACGGTGACGGTCTCATGTACTCACGTTCTCCATGTTGTATCCGTCCACCGTGATCATTAAGGAATACCATCCGACAGATGACGGCGTCCAGGTAGCGCTGTAGCTTCCGTCGCCATTAGGTCTGACCTGCATGCTCTCGCTTGCCCTTTTTATGGCCGGCGACATGTACCGTAGCTCCTCGAAGGAATAGTTCTGATAAGCCTTCATAATGGTGATCGCGTAGAAACAGGTCTTGTTGTTAACCGTGACCTCGTACGGTACGTCCAGCGAAGGCTGAGGATGTCCGCCGAACGTCATCGGGTCCGGCTGCGAGATTCGACGAATCTTTTTCCCTTGTTCGGAGTTCGTTAATGCTGTCTTATCGATCGGGACTGCCTTTACCTCCACCTGCGAAAGAATTTGCAACAATTAAGTGCATCGGTGAACGTACAGTTCAATGTACAATAAACGCTTCGATTTCAAGTATCAAAAATATTAACCCTTTGCAACTCGAGTGGTGACTCTAAGGAATCACGAAAATTAATGTATGAAATTTAAAAATAATCATTATGCTAATAAAGTTTAGATTTCGAAAATTGTTCAAACTATTATACGTGTCACAAATTTCATGTGTATAAAATTCAACTGGATAAGACAAAAAGGATATACCATAATTCAGAAAAATTATTTCAGATTTACAGATAAAATAGCTTCGAGTGCAAAGGGTCAACCCTTTTAAGTCTCGATCTAAAATACCTATTTTAAGCAGCTGAAAAATGTCACGTTGAATATTCTATTTTAAAGTACCAATTAGATAGTAGCAACTTCATAGCAAAAACGATCGTACAACCAAAAAGCTTGCGCCATGAGATCATCATTTATGAATCGGCGTCGTAGTATGTACTAGGATTTACGGTCGACGCAACGTCGGACCAGCTGGTTCTAATATTCATACCTTTAAATTGGGCACGTGAACAACGTCTCCGTACTGGTCCTTCGTGTACATGGTGACGATGGCTGGCCATCCGCACTTCATTTCGTCCTTCGAGTACAGCACGTCGCATTTTAATGGGTCCACGAAACTGTCCGGTTGCAGCCATCTCGCGAGCCGTCCGCCGCTGGTGCCAGCAGTGCACAAGACGAAATCGCGCAGAAACAGTCGTTCGTTCGAGTGGCAACTGGAAAACAACAAAGAAAATCCCTGCTATTAAATCATCGTCGAAGAAAAATAATTAAAATCGAAGCCGATTTAAACTCCGTCGTTTTAATGCCACGTGGTAACCGATCGCGGCAACGAATTCATCGTAAACCGTCCGACGAAGCTACGAACTTTAATAGATCGTGAGCGCGTAGTTGGGGGTCAAAGAATAGATCCAAACGAGGATTGTCGCAGGTTGTCGACTCGTTAGAACGAGTTTCCGAGTTACAATGCCCCTAATTGGTGATCCGTTCCGCGGGCCTCGTCTGGATAAATCACGAGCAGAGGACGATGCTCCTCTGCCAGCCAGACAATCGTTGCTTCCCCTAGCGAGTCATCGCCGGAGTCATCCCTAATAAGGCGCAATCACATCGCAATTCTGTTCTCCGCAGCTCGTTCCAGCGATGAGTTCGCTACCTATACCGTACCATCGCGCCTCGAACGATTTCGCTTGTGACGAGCGCAGCTCTCGCGCGAACGACTTCTTCGAACCCTTTAAACTTGCTGCTCTCGGTCGCGTTACCAAACCGGCGTAGCGAACAACACGGTCAATACATAATTAATAGAGACGTTCTTCCTCGAAAGAAACTCGATCCGCCCGAGGCGATAACTGTCAATTACGTGTACAGTTTCGTAGAATGTTTACGATTCGATTGACCGCAAAGAATCATTTTCGATTCTTACGGCGCTGACTTGCAGGAAGCTGCCAAAACACTGAGATCAATTGAACCGGGGAGTCTCGGGGGGCCGTGCGACGAGAATAGTCTACGTCAATGAGAATGTACGCCTGTCACACTGCGGAGTGTCACGTACGTCTTGTTTATTAGAGCTTCGTGTTTCAAATCTGTGGCCGTGAAGGTGCCATTTAATGTACCATTTACAATGAAGTGGCTCTGAAGGTTTGCTTTGAAATTTTTTTTGATAGAATAAATAACGATGACAGCGATGCATAAGAGTTTTATTATTTAATTCGGCGAACTTCGTTTCACCCTGTTACTTGATTCGGCGAACTCAATTTAAATGTATTATTTCATTCGGTAATGCTTGATCTATACATGTGTTATTTAATTCAATACATTTAGTTTATATGTGTTATTTAATTTATACGTGTTATGTAATTCAGGAGATAAAGATTTCCAACGAGTAAAAACATTTACTAGTACTTCAGTCGTAATAAAATAGTATAAAATAGTACTCTGGTACTATTATTAGCATTAAAATTATTATTATTTACATTATTACATTACAATTACATTTACATATATTATATTACATTAAAATTACTGCAATACCAGCGTCTGCGTCAACCAATGTAAACAATGCGTATTTCGTGTAAATATGGATATACGGACGGCTTAATGATCGCAGAAATGGATAATAATTGGAGCGCATGTTAGATACCGGCCCGTCTATCTGTTAAATACCAACTCGTCTATCTTTAACTCCAACTCATCCCGATTAGCCAGTAAGAACTCGATAACAAATTACTCATCAAACCAAACTGACCGTTAAACCCACCAGCCCCTGTCGCGTCACTTTTCCCGAACCTCGGCTCTTCGTGTCGTCCTCCGCGTCATCCACCCTCCCTTCCCCATCGCATCAAAAAACACCTTCTATATATACACCCCCATTTTTAAGAATCCTTCTTCTTGCATCTAGACCGGACGATCGCGAACACGAGACGCACTCATACCGCCGATAGTTAAATAAACCTCGAAGATTTTCCATGAAACCTGTTCTATTCATTTCACTAACTCGGAATCCAACAAGCATACGATCCGTAGCGAATGTAGAATGTAGAATACGTAAGTATGTAGAATAGAGACGGAGGAGTAAGAACGGCATAATTCACGGGATATCGAAGGCGTCACGAAAGACGATATCACGATCATTTTATCCGCGTGGGCGTTGATACGAATTTTTTGAGACGACACCGAAGACTATCCTAGATGAAGGTGTCGTTTTACTGATCGACCCGGTAATAAGAGCCGGAAGAAGATCGATGGAAGGTATGTGAAACGCGATCGAACGAAGGAGGAACGGGGCGTGGTGCACGGAAGAGACGCCGCGACAGAAATTGGGAGACGGGCGGTTCTTAAGGTCAGACCCGATGTGACGTATGGTCAGCACGTGGTCATTTCGGAAATGGCCACTTCAACCGGCGTCAGGTGTTTCCGGGTTTGAGAAAAGCCGTTATGAATGAATGGACGTTTCGCATGTGCGACGCGACGGGGAGGGAGGAGGGGAGGGGAGGGTAGGGCGGCGGGACGCCGCCGGGCCAGAAGTTGCACGGACACGCGCAATTTCTCATGGGAAATTAAATGGCCAGGCTTCTGCTCATAAAGCGAAGAGCTACGTCGCTGTCTACCATGAAAAGCGACGTGGCTATGAAGAGACGCTTTCGCGGACGAGTCGTCCCGTTTTTACGGTGCCCTGTGTGCCGCGCGCGCGCGCGCCCGCCCGCCCCGTTGGCTTTTCAGTTTTCTGCGAACCGGTCATAAAAGAAGCTATTTTGCCTTCCAGCCGCCACGCCGCGTCCCTTTTTCCCGTGTAATTTTTGGAGAGACATTATTACAAACGCACCTCGTGGATTCGAGACCGCCGGACGACTGCACCTTGACGACTCCGACAAAGGATATTAAAATATTTCACGTGCGCCTTCTTATATTACCGTTCAGCATCATTATTTTAGATAACAATTTATGTGTAATAATATGTAATAATTTTTATATAAATATTATGTAGATATTTTTATAGAAATCAATAATTTAAGCAGGTGCAATTGTTTCTTGAATTTACTTTAATTTAATCCAAACAAGACCGTAGGAAATTTCTTTTTAGTAAAAAACAAACCATTTTTTATGTTTTTTGGCGTTTCATTTCATTGTGAAGTATCACATGTGGCAATTACGTGTGAAAATTTCAATTCAATGGGATAAAATTACACGAACGACGTAGCCAATTCACATCGCAATCCCATTGAAATTCGATCACAATAGAGTAATGTTTTCTTGCGTTGTGTATGACGTAATTCCGACTTGTTTCAGTCATAAACAATCAATAATCGTATCATTATAACTGTGTCTTCATTCTCATTTTCAAAAACGATTTCGTTCGACTAAAATCCACACCTAACTGACTCTTGAATTTTCACCTCTTTTATGCAAAATTTGCTTCGAACTGCCGTAAGAAATGTTCAATTCTTGAAAACGATGTGAAATTATTATCGATGGCTTATTAGCAACACTTTCATAAATGACAACAATGTTTTCATTTGAGCTGTGTTTGATTCGCCAAACTGCGAGCTGTGTACGATGAACAGATCCAGTTTTATCAAATTCTTTAATTAAAAATCACAATAATTTAATTAAATATAATATGTTAATTTAATGAAAATTTTAGCTCGATGGCGAGGCAGTGAAAGTGTTACTCGAGCCGAGCTGAACAGGTGCAAAAGCTTGAAATCTTCAAGGTTATTAGTATCATTTATCTATAAATCATAGATATTTTTTTATCGCGCATTATAGCGCGTGAACAAATTTCTGTAAATAAAACCCTGACTTCGAAGATGACTCGATCAAAATACTGTCGTCTTTAAAATCAATATAGAGAAAAATGAGAAAGCGTGACGTCAACATTTGTATAGAAAACGCAAAAGCAACGGAGAGTAAAAGACATTGTATAAAAACTCGAGGATCTCCTTGAACTTGAACGAAAACAAGTAAATAACAATGGTAGCCGAGTTTTTCGTCCCACCGCGTATTGCGACCTATCCCCGATCAAAACATCACGCGGTGAAAACCGCAAAGGACGTTACCGGTCGTCGCGAGAAACAAAGAAAAAGGCAGGAAGAGAGAACAGACGAACCAATATCAGTTGCAGTTGACGAGGCGCGGGTGCCCTCCGACGACCGTAACCAGCTCCGGCGAAACCGCACACGAGCTGCCGCCGCCACCACTGGTTACGTAAAACCTCGGTCACGAGGATCCGTGTTTCGCGATGGTCAGAGTCGTTTCGCCGGGTAACTTGGTCAAGGTCATTCCTCGTAGGGCAGAAAGTGCGCCGACCCCGGCGACCTGCTCGAAAACCGGTGTGCGCCGCGTCCGACATGCAGCAGCAGCAGCGAGCGAGCACGGTTCCCCGTGGTTCCCGGCGACGGCGAAGCCCGGCCGAACCGGTGTCGCGCCGAAGAGTTTCGCCCCTCCGACGTTCACCGTGCCAGGCTTTTATCTTTTAAAAGCCCCGAAGAGGGAGAGCACGCGGGAGCGTGTGGCAGCCAAGCCAAGGAACACGACGAGTTCTTTGGTGGGGAGGAGACACCGATCGTGCATGCCACCGACCACAGTTTGAAAGCAACCTCCGTCATGATCGCGTCAGCTGGCCTCTAGTCGCCCCACCTCTACGGAAACGAGTCGTCCGCGCGCGTGTTACGACTCGCTCGCGCGAGTGTATATACGCGAGCAGTATAGTTCCCGTCTCCGCCTGGTAATCGCAGCGCAAGGATCCTCGTCGAGCCGTCGTCGAGCATCGAGAGAGAGAGGAATCCGGTTCCTCGCGATCGAGAGGAACGATCGATAACGCACGGAAAAACTACCGGCCGAGTACAGTGCCTCTCTTTGTCCTCGATACCCGCCTCCGATGAACGCGGCTGCCCCCGGGACCGGCACGAAGCAAGATCTACGCGGCCCGATGTGAAAGTTCGAAAGTATCTCGGCGGATCGAAGAGGATCCAGATCGACGCGGATGGAAGTGTACACGGGTTAACGGGTGTATATCGCGAACGATGTGAGGAAGGAGGTCCACCGGCGGGGAAATCGAACGCGCATCGACCGCGACCTTTGTCCCGAGGATCTCGCCCGATCCCACGATGAGCGCCAGGAGGAGAGTGTACAGCGCCCTGGACGGGCTCAAGTGTGATCGTGCGGTCTCATGCTCGGTGTTCGTGTGGTGTCTAGTTGTTCTGGCTGGTAACGTCGCGAGTGCACCGCCCGGGATATGCGCGATGAACGGGTGCAACTGCTCCGCCAAGGCACACCGTTGGATTAGCGTCAAGTGTGTCTTCTCCAATGATCAGGTGAATGAAACGCTATATCCTCGTCACTAACCTCCCCCCGGCGAAGACGACGTTCGCGTGCACGGTGACCGGATCGATCGGACGCTGTTGCTCTCGTCGACGATCCGAGCCGATGAAATCCGCGACCGCCATCGTTGCTGCTGCTAACCTAGGACGCCGATGCAAGCCCCATGACTAACACTCCTCTCCCTAGGTTTCCGACTTCGCTCGTTTGGGATTATGAGTTTCGGTATCTTCGGTGGAACGGACTCTGGTCCGTGGTCTAAAAATGGAAGGTCCTCTCGGCCGAACGAGCATTCGTTCTCGTACTGCTACGACGCACGTGGAGACAAAGATCTTTCTCCCCGTGCTACATAGTAATCAAGCGAATGCGCAATACTGAAACTTTGTTGCAATTCAACACCGATCTGCGCGTTCTTGTATAGCTGAAGCTGCGTCTACACTGAGGCGACATCGAACATTGTCTCACCTCTTGTTGCCGCGTGCTTCAAAATGTTTCCAACGCACGATCATTGTTAATAACCGCGACTATACTCGGAAATATGATATTTACAAAATGTTCCTCCACGTTGCTTCAATGTAAGCGTAGTTCAAGACTACAACGGGACTATATTGTTTGATTTACGCTAAGCCTACCACGATCAAACAACCGATTCCTTATTTAAAAATTGTTAGAACGATTGAAAAATTTTTATCGAAAATTATCGCATAAATTATATTATTGGAACAACTGCTGTAACAAAAATTACGTAGACACGAAATCTAAATGAATTGGATCTTGTCACTCTTATCAGGCAATGCGCGTCGGTTGATTTTACTGTTCGGTAGGATTATCGTTAATGCTATTAATATTAGCTATGTTCGGATGACTCAGAATCTTCTGAATAACTGAATAGAAATAACATTGTCCTTAGTAAAGTGTAGCATTGAATTGTCAATTGACATTTTATACGAGACACGGGACTATCGCATTCCAAAGATACTATAACGAGCATTGATAATAACAGCAGTTATCGCTGAAAGTTGTTTATAGCGGAATTGTAGAGTACAATGTTTCGCTATGACGCAGAACGTGTTTGACTCGGAGACAGCAGGGCGAGCTAATTGGAAGGTATTGTTGTCGAAAAACAGTTTCCATCGGCGAGCGGACGCGCTTATCTACGGCGGTATCTCGAAATTAGCCGAAATTGCGAACCGGGCCGGCGTTCAAGGCGAACGCGCGCGAGACCTGCAGTTCTAGAACGGTGAAAGTTTCCGGAGCGCGGGGGCCTCTGGAGATCGTGTTCCAGCCGGAATTAGCATATAAATCATTGGTCCGTGAACACGCCGGGAATCACACAGTAGGGTGCGCATGGGTAGACTTCGGCCGAACGCTGTACAGCCCCGACTTCTATGAGCACGTTTCGAAGCATTATACATATCCGGAGTTCCACTTGCTGTTGTCTCGTTGTCAGCTGCGCTCGACTGGATGCAGTTCAACCGATGCACCATACGCCCCGGTTTCAGAGAACATGTTGCGATGCTCGCCGACCGGCTGGGCTCTTCGAGAAACTTAAAATCGCGCCAGACGCGCCAGCCCGCTAACGAGTTCACACGTTCCTCGGATCACCATGTTGTTATGTCTTTCAATTGAGCTGATCGCTTGATTGTTGCTCCGTTAACACCAAAATCGCGCTCTAAAAGCAGCTAACGTCTATTGCTTTATGACGACGAAAAGACATTTATTATTTAGACATTTCATTTTTATTAAAATGTATGTTCGTATTAAAGAATTACTTCAATGATTCTCTACGAAATAAGCTAATATAGAAGCACGAATAAATATATCGCAATAAAATTAGTCATTTTTAAAAATCAACTGAAACGAATTGATGGTTTCTTATTAATTCGATGCGGTGCATTTAAAGTTTATTTTTCTGATAATACCGTGCCCTTTTCTAAAAACATGTATGCTGTAAAAAAATGAAATTTAACTGGGAAAAGTAAAAAATGATCCAACACATTGTTCTGACGCGTTCCAAAAAATACACAGCCTAATCCACAGTATCATTGCCGAAAATCGAGAATTACTATCCAATATTCCCAGCAGAGAATCGCCGTGTGACGCGACGTGTCTGGTAATATTCGCACACGTGCACTGTCATATTAGAAGCTTGAACAAGCACACCTTATACCTCTACAGCCGCAAAAATGTCTGAGCGCCAACCTGCCCCGGTATAATCTTACCGGTTCCTCTCCCCTATTGTTCTCCTGCAGCGTGTAACGAGCCTAAGCGCTGAAGTTCCAACTAGCAGAACCACAAGCCCGCCAATTAAATCACTCGTAAATGGTTACGCAGAGAGAGAGAGAGAGAGAGAGAGACGAGTCTTTGTCGTCGTTCGCTAAATTTGACGATAAGCAACGCGATCTAAATATAGCGCGACGATTTATTTCGAGAGTAGTGGTGTAGCCGTAGAGCAAGGAGTTCGTATGTTAATTGTACGTAACGCGTCGCCGAATTGACGATAGTCTCGATTTCTGAGGTCAGCCGTCCGGGTTAAATATCGATGCTACGCTTCGCGACTGCGCGAACCGCGGGGCCCTCTCCGCTTATTGCCTATCCCTCCGCCGATCTTAGAGTCCCCGTGGAAACGCGAAGGATAACCAGTTCGCGCCGCGGCGTTCGCGTTTTACGAAACGTCGCGGGAATCTTATAGGAGTGTCGTTGGCCCCCCTACGCGTGTCGAAACATTGTCGCGCGACAGGTTTGCTAATAAACGTTTATTTATAAACGGCAGGAGTCCGATAAGCCGCACAACCGCCTCTTGACTTCTGTAAGGCTCCGATTCGAAAGTGATAATTAGAATAGTCGCGCGGACACTGTTCAATATTTCCACGAGCAACGTTAAAAACTGGCTGATTTTATAGAGAAAATATATGGAATTCTGTTTGAGATAATACATTATTCACGATTCAAATAATATTTCAAATAGGACATAAAAATCAGTATATGAAATGTCTTATTATTACTAGATAACTAAAGTAGAAAACTTTATTTTACGATCTAAAGCATAATATAAAATATTTTTTATTGTAAAAATATAAAAAAAAAGAATAATTCTCATAGTTTCTAACCGGAAAATAATTTGTGAACAATTACGTCTTTAAAATATTTTCCTTCCAAAAACGCACGCGCGATCCGAAACAAGATGTTCATTTACTATTTTCAATGTAATATTTGAATAAACAAGAGCAACGTTCTCGTGACACACTATTACCGCCTAGCATTTTATTGCTCCTTTGTCAAGTACGCGGTTGCCGGTAAGCCGGCGAGCGGCGGCAGTGTGCCCGACCATGTTTCGCATTATTGAAAGCAATTTCTGCCGGTCTGACGAACGCCTGTCGCGACGGGCGTAGGCGTGACACGCATTGCAATGTATACCGGGTGTCTCTAATCATCGGAGAGCATTGAAACGATTAGCAGAGAGCGTTTTCGCGACGTCGGCACCGGTTCTCTCTCGCGGTTCATTGACACCGTTGGCCCGGCCTGGGCACCCCGTCGCCCCCCTCGCCCCGCCGCTCCGCGAAATATACTTCCTAATCGAATCAGATACACCGAGACCACCGCGTCACTTATCATTCCACCGTCGTTAATTCCATTTACAGGCCGTGCTGGCGCGCGGTTGTTTGCGTTAAATGCCTGGCAAGCTTCCTTTAATCGTGGGCTCAGGCTCCCGGCCGGCCGCGGATCCTCGTTGAATGGAATACCGATGCGATTACGGGGTCGCGATTACGCAGGAACGTGATCGATTCGATCCCTTACCTCGCCCGTGATTACGGTTATGCAGCTCCAATCGGAGCTCTGTCGATCTTGAAGAAACGAATCTAATCTTATCTGAAACCGATTGCCGTCGATGATTAAATTTTCAGAAAAATCCGCGATATACGTATAACAATTGTATCACGCTTCATGACATAGATTGTAGGAGATCGAAGTTCTTGCAACATTGTGAGAACAGCAAATGGCTGAATTTTTATTCTATGATCACAAGTTGGTGATGATCAGCTACTTTGTACGCGATAGGCTAGGCGGAAGGTAACAATGATCGAGAAGCAAGAGTTGTTGCAAGATCTGATTAGTTGTGATTCACTTTGTAGACTACCATTAGAGCGTTTCGAAGAATTCTAGAGGGGAACCGATTCGTTTACGCATTCGGAGGAGCAACCGAGCGAAGGCCGGTGCCGGTGTAGATCGCCGCGCGATAGGTCCCACGAAATCGTCTCTTGTTGCGTTCGCCTAAATCTAACCGGCTTCCGCTGCGACCGACTTCCGGTCGAAGGGGGTTGCCCGTGCTGGAAATCACCGTGAGCGGAGAGAGAGAGAGAGGAGAACGACGCATTGTCATCGCTTCAACGATATTTCTCGGTGTCTGAGAGCCGGCATTGTTCCCCGATCATCCTCGCCAACAGATTCGATCTGCTTCTATTCTCGCCGCTGATGAGTTCAGATAATCCATTTAGCTAAGACAAAACATCCTCGTTGCCAGAAGAGTCCGACTTCCGTGCTTCGACGTCGCGAGACCGTCTTTCGCGTAACAGCGATTTCCCTTGGGATGATCGATTTGGTAATTTTTAAGTTATTGGTAATTTAAAATAGAATGTGAACGAGATTGAAACGAAAGATCGATGAGTTTCTTAGACTGCGGAGTTTCACAGAGAAAATGGTTTACTTTAGGAGAATTATAATTGCTTTCAATATCGTCTTTATTATATTAGATGGGTTTAGTGGAATGTTTATAATTGTAAATGAACAATAATCTCGTATGTATTTGATTTGGAAAATTTCAGAGAACAAACTCGTTTTATTAACCCTGTGCAGTCGGAGACATTTCAACCGGAAATCCAAAATGTCTGTTCACACTGATGGTGTTTCCCTTTTTTATATAACCTGTTGCATATTATACATTATGGAATTGAATTTTTTGACTCGTGCAACAGTTAACAGTTCTTAACAATTTTATAGATATAAGTAAACGTGATAAAAATGATTTGAAAACGTGGCACGATCATTTTTATCCGCGCCTTAGAGTCGCCACTCGACCGCAAGGGCTTAATACGTGTTGAAATGTTTTGAATTTATTGAAACATTGAGAGTGTAATTTGTGTTTAATGTAAGAATCTAACGCAACGTTGTTTATCAAGAATTATGAACGAATCGATGAAGATTGACATTTACATTTCTTCAATCAAGTTGGTTAACTAAGATTCCACTCTCAATTAACTTTAATTTAACGTGAACCAAATATTGTTTCTATCTTTCCTATGTAATATACCATAATACCACAGTATAAAGTAGCAGTACCTCTATGATATATGTATAAATAATATACTTCGTCAAAGAAGTGCCACAAGAAGTTCCTTGTTAAATTCGATCCACGAATCGCCACAACTACGTCCATCGCGCATGATTTAAGTATTAACCCTCCTAGTACCGAACAACGATATATCGTTGTTGGCTATTGTTGAAAAGATAGTTTTCTTAATATTTTTATTAAACAACAATTTCATTTCTTATTTCTTCTTCCTTTTTGAATTTGTTATTTATCAGGCTTTTCAGAATTCTTGCAATTTCTTTCCGAAATTTGATCAAACTACCACAAACGAGTTTTGAACATTTCGCTCAGAAACAGACTCTTTTGGCCGGTACTGAGAGGGTTAAGCAAGGTATCAACAGCTCCGTCAACAATTTCGCCGCATTCAAAGTCCATTCGAAACCGATCCGGGATTCTGCACGGCAAAACGCGCCGCGGAACGCATAAAAATGTACATACAGTCGGCCGGGCGGCGGAACGTTGACCCAGAACCACCGCGTCGACCACCGCGACGCTTCAAATTTGCCGCGCCCGGGATTAACGTCCGCCTGTTCCCTGACAAACGGCCGTGGCTATCGGTAATTCAATTGCAAACCGATATCGACGCGATCCGCACAAATGATCCCGTCAATTAATAACGGAGGCAACGCGTGCCCTCGATTAATTCCGCCATTCCGGCGGCGTCGCATCTGTCCGCCGGCGATACAATAACGCGATGCAAACGTTATTACGATCGTGCCGGGGCGCGCGGCGCAGCTTGGCGAGCAAATAACGCGGGGTCCGATCGGAAACCGGCGAGCGGTGTTCGTGCCGACGATAAAAGCGGGGGTGAAGTCGAGAAGATTCAACGTGCAGCACCAACCCCAAAGGTTTATCCACACGGCCCCCATGGGCGCGGGATTGGGATACGCCCAATCAGCGCGTTCCTGCGTGTGCAGGAACTACCGGTACGCGCCCAAGGCTGCAGGGCCTGGGAGCAGACAACCGGTGGTGCCGAGTGACTTTCCACACTCTACCGTCTCTGCAGGACATAAAAGTGGGGGTGGCCGGTTACGCCGAAAACGAACGTTCCCTGGATGTATAAACGGGGCCCCGGGGCGCGCGCAAGCGCGTACGACGACAGCGATAGGCTCGCCGGAGACGTCGGGCTCTAATTAGCCGGGCACAATTATCGTCGACCGCGCGCGCTCGTCGCGTCGGCTTCGTCGAAAACGACTCGATCGTGACCCGGCCCGACAGCCGTGGATTCCGCGAGCAGCCGACCTGGCCCGGGGACAATGGTTCTCGGGCAACCGGTCGCACCTCTGCGGGCCTTTTATTGGTGCCGTTCGTCGCTCGTCGGATTAATAAATTGACGGCTCGGCGGGGCCAGGAGGGGGGACGAAGGGTGCCCCCCCCCTCTCCCCCGGTCCGCGGTGGGAATTTCAGGCGCACAAATCCGACCACGCGATGCGATACGTGCGCTACGAGAGAGGACACCGCGTCGAACTCTCCTCGGCCGTCGCTCCGCGCCGCGCCGCGCCCGCCCAATCCTTGCCCCGGCTCAATTTATTCACAATGGGCTCTTTCAACTGTTCGGTCCACGACGAATCTCTGGGTGTTACCGAGCGGCCCGGCCCGCAATCATGCGGGCGCTGTGTCGCGAGAGATGCGGCCGGAGGGGAAAAAATTATGGACGCCGTTTATCATGCGGCTCTACGCCGCACGGTGCACCGGACCGGTCACGAAGAGACCAAAAAGATTCGATACTGTAACTGTGCCGATTACTGCGCTCTTATAATAATCCTACTCGCATCTAGAATCAACGTTGTCATGTTGCGGATGTTGAATTTTTTCAATGAAATTTGATCTGTGATTTTCGTGATCGAATTTCTTGAATGAAATGCGGAAATTGATTTTTTAATTTCTGATAACGATGTGATGTGCTTCTGCCGTTATGTTGTTAGAGAACTGGCGAAACACGCGACAAAGGAAAATGAAAGAAATAGGAAGATAATGCTCTTAAAAATAACAAAATTAACTACTATGGGTTTAACTATGTATTAGGTTATGTTCGATCTCTCATTCTTTAGATAAGATTTTTGAACAAAGATTTGAAACAAAGTTTCAGTTCTTGAACTCGTCTAAAAAATTCATCCACGGATAATCCACAATGACTACACGATTTTTTTCATAAATACTTTTAATACCTGAGTCTATGACTTTATCTATAATAATATCACATTAAGACTACTTCAACGTAAATAAAAAAACACTTTGATTCATATCTTCATCGTAAGCAGAACGGGAGGTATTGAATTTTATTCCAAAAACCAGCATTTCGTTTCCCGTTTTAATCTTTTCCCGACGCTTTTTCCGATCGTTTATCGGGCAATCGGGAATGATAAGAAGACTTCCATTATCAGCGGATTCGTTACACGGCGGTGAATACTTTAGAACTTCGGAATCTCTCTGACGTTCCTATCTGGTGACGGTGGCATATTGTGAAACTCGTGGAAAATTCATTTGGTTTCGGGAGCCGACCAGTTCGATCAGATAAGACGCTAATCGGAAATTTACATCACCCGAACCGGGAGAGGTCGCGGGGTCGTTCGCTTGAACCGTTGCCGGATCGAGGTAAATGTGAAAGCAAAAGTGTCGCACGAAAGCCGTATAGACCGGAGTTACGTAAGAGTTTTTGGCTACATTTCGTGAACACGACCGGTTATTGCTGAATTAGCTTGACGGTGTATAAATCTCAATAAGAATATAGTTAATTATCTTGACCAGCATTGACTAGTACGTCAAGATTTCGGGGAAGGGAAGATCATCTTTGAACACGTCCTATGTATTAAATACATATGCATTAAATACATTAACCCTTTGCACTCGGAGCCATTTTAATTGTAAATTTGAAATAATTTTTCTGGTTCGTGGCATTTCCATTCTATTTAACAAAATAAACTTTTATACATACAAAATTTATTTTTGTGACTCTTACCAACAGCTTTACTACTTGACAACTTTTTAAATCCTAAACCTTATTGTTACAAAAATTATTTTGGAATGAAATAGAATAATTTTAATGGTGCCTTAGTCACCACTCGAGTGCAAAGGGTTAAATACATATTAAATACATTGTCTTTCAGACTAATACACCACATGTATAAATTACTTTTTTGGTAACATTAATAAGCAGTAATAAATTAACAAACACTATAGATTAGATGTACATCAACATAATTCCCCTACGTTACGTAATACAAGAAAGCACTTCATTCATTATTTACAGTTTTCATATTTTAGAATCGCAGAACAGAAGTTGCTTTCCTCCATAAAAGATTTCCAAAATATTGTGTTCCTTTTGCAATTCGTAAGTAATTGTAAAATTAAAGAAAAAAAAATTTTAACCATCAGCTGATAGCCTAGTCCTTCTATAATCTAAACACCAGTTCAAATCCTCTAGTTCATTAACCCCTTGCACTATAACAACGTCTCAAACTCGTGATAAATATTCAATGCTAGATCTAATAAATATGAATATTATTAATTTCTTCTAAATGGAAATAGAATTGAATTCTTCTGTTATCAAAGTATAGAAACGAAGGCAAATGAAGACAAAATAGGACAAAAAATTGCCTGGCCCTATTAGGAAAATTATTAAGTACGAACAAGTGCTAGTCGTTACAGCATGAAAACAACGATAGCGCAAGGTATTAAGAAAGTTATTGCGTTTCGCAAGGCGTACGAATACTTTAGTCCGTCGCAGTAGATTCGTTTGCCATCCGAAGATACACAGCTCCGAAAAGCCAAGGACATATATATCCTAAACAAGTTCCACTCAACAGGTGAAAAAAAAACCCGTTCCACGAGAGCGCGATCTTGCCTCGCAGCATTGAAGAACGACCGTCCCACAGTTTCCTCTTCGGATTCCATAATTAAACGGTACTGTTCGGCCAGAATCATGATCAGCGCCGGAACGCCGTTTACGTTCCGTATCTCTGGACGAGACTCTTCTACCCTCCCCATGCGTCATCGCAATTAAGCCACGGAAATCCTTCGCGGAGGGGGAGAGCGGGGTCTAAGCCGGGACCGTTTAACGCAGCAGATAACTTCGATAACCCAATAAGCGGGTTGGATCAAGATTGCAGCACGCGGAGCGCATTATTGGGCCGGAGTCACACGGGCCGAACCGGACCAAGAGAGAGAGAAAGAGGGAGAGAGAGAGAGAGAGTCGGTCGAGAACGGTGTTCCGAGCCGATTTGCACCGGCGGATGAATTATTTTAGGCCAGGTCTCGTAGCACAATACGCGCGCACAAGTATATCTGGCCCGATTGCGGTTTGCCCGCTTTGTCTGGAGAACTCGCTCGGGGGCGTAGATATAGCCGACATCCTGCTTCGTTCATTCCCGACGATAATTCCCTGCAACACCCCGCGAGCACACTCGAGTTATCGCGATTGGTCACACGTGCGAAGTGGCCCGTTCGCTCTCGCCTCTCTTCCCCCTTCCCTCTTTCTCCGTCGCGTTTCTGTCTCTTCCTCCCCCCGCTCCCCCCCGGCCGCCGCGCTTTGGTACTTAGACCGCGTGATTCAATGCGCCCGCTTGTAAAATCGCGGCTGCAGATTGCGCGCGCTCGCTCCGAGCGTCCGCTTAACGACTCGTCGATTGGCCAACACCAGGATCCTCGCGGTTTTCGACGATCGCCCCGACCTTGCCTTGTTTCTCCAGCTCGAGATCTTTCTTTCTGCTTGTTATGCTCTCTTTATTTATTCTTATTGCCTTAACCCCTTTTCGTGTCGAACAGAAAACAGGTACCCGTGCGAAGCTAACCGGACGAATTTAACGAATTCGCTAAGGAAAAGGCTCACAAAAACGAAACTGAGAATGATATTTACATAGTTTAAGAAGCAACGCATCACGGAAGAATTGGAGAAGTTTTATAAATAATAGTTTTATTAATTTATTTTTCGATAAAGTTCTTCCGCAATGCGAATAGTAAGCTTTTGTTATAACCTTCATAAGGCTATTTAAATGGACGCGGTTTATTTGTCACCGTTTCATAGAGTTTGTTCCGGCGTCCTCTTCCGGTAGGTCACGGAATTTTATGGTGACTCGCTCGCTACAGGAATGACGTAATTCGCGAGTTTAGTCTACATGGAAGCACGATCTGCGAGTGTTAGGTAACAGAATAGTTACTCGGTTATTGAATTAAGAATTCAGACGTTATATATTCGGATTATAATATTAATTTATCTATTATATTAATATTAATTTATTCATTATATTAATATTAATTTATTTATTATATTAACATTAATTAATTTATTATTAATTCGAATTATTTTACGAACGTTAAGCCTACCGCGATTAAATGACCGGTGTCCATCTTAAAATTACAGAAGTTATAAAGCTCCTTTCATTC
>NC_135778.1:6015633-6047079 GCF_028453695.1 Augochlora pura
GAGCGATAGGAAACTCTACGATCACGTAGTTTCCATAAAGATAGTAACATTTATTTTATCGCGACGCTGCTTAAAATCGTAATTAAATTGTGGATCTCTGCGCAAAATAGAAATTTAATGCACTGATTGCAAGGAAGTGGTGTCATTTTGAAATGACCTTCTTTTCTAATAATATTAATGAAATGAAACCAGCGTGTTAATATTCTGCAATTCTTTTAATCTTTTTATCTTTATTATTCATGGTTTAATATTGCATCGAGTGACGTGATTATCAGCCGCGACTGTTATTTCTTTATTTTTTTGTACTGTATTATATATATTATTATATTATAATATATATACCGGTTGCAAGGAAGCGGAGTGATTTCTTTTCTAATAATATTAATGAGACGAAACTAGCGTGTTAATATTCTGCAATTCTTTCAATCTTTTTATCTTTATTATCTATAGTTTAACGTTACATCGACTGTTGCGATTATTCGCTACTGAATAAAATGCACTTTATTGCATAAAATAGAAATACTATAAGCCAGAAAAGTTACTTCAGGTTTCCAGTGAAAGTTGCTTCAAGTGCAAAGCGTTAAGTATGTTCTTCTTTTAACAAGCTTTAATTTATTTTCTAGACTGTAATTAAGGACGCGACAATAAAAATGTTATAAAAATCGAGACCGTTCGTCGCACGGTGTGTTTTTCGCGTGAAAAATCGCTGATAGCGGTCGAAAGTGTGCGTGACAGAGATTCGAATTATTTAAGCACGTATCCGAATGGGAACGGGGGAATGCTTGAGGAATGGTAGATTAGGTAGCCGCGACACGGCGAATCACGTATGAAACATTTGTTTACGCGGGGCGCCTCGCTTTATCGGTCATGTACTTGTGAACAATTGCGATAATGCCGTCCCAGTGTTTCCAAGTTATTATGTGTATTCGTGCTCGTGCGTCGTTCGTCACCGCATTCCAGCGACTCGTGCGTATTTATGGTGTTCGTGGGCAGAGTCGGGGAAGATCGCGGAAAATTTCCTTTCCCGGTTTAATGATCCGCTAATTGGTAAAATGAAGTTACAGTTTTACGAAGAAATGATACATAAAGATTCGTTTATCTGTAGCTAATTCGGTGCGTGAATATTTTTGTTACTTATCTGTAGCTTTCTTTGCGCATAACTCGTGGTCTTGCGATTGTTTGAATGAATTATTAAAAGAACTTTGACATACAAAAATAAAGCATAAAGATTCGTAATTTATATTTAGCTTCCGTTATTGTAAAACCCATGTGCGCTATAACAATGAGTTATTTTTGGTATAAACAAGGTAATATAGGAGTAGCTGAGAAGATTAACCAGAGCGGGGTAAAACAACGTTGACTGTAGTAAAGAACAGACGCAGTAAAAGTTAATTCAAAGATTACTGTGTGCTTATTGTAAACAATAAATAGCTTATTTATTATTCAAAAAAATATTTCATGGACATCGAAATATAATTCGATATTTCCTAAAAATGAAAGTAAAAGAAGACGTACGAGAAACAAAAGTTGTCTGCATTTATCGGAGAAATAATTAACGATAAAGAAGTACTAATCAACTTAACTCTTTGCACTCGAGCGGCGACACTGAGGCACCACTGAAATAATTACAGCGTGTCCCAAAATAATTTTTATATTATGAAAAATTAGATTTCGAAAATTATTAAAAATATAATTATTGTTGCATGAGTTATAAAATTCAATTTCATATGCATCAAATACATTTTGTCCTGTAAAATGTCCTGTAACATGTCAGACAAGTTATTTCAATATTACAGTGAAAATGGCTTCGAATGCAAAGGGTTAGCTATGAGAGGAATCGTAGAGCAAGGTGAAAGATTGTCCAAACATCGGATATCTAGAGTTTTCATTATCCGAACATGTTGTACGTGCAAATAGCGCGCGCGCGGCCATGTAGTCGTGCCCCCTTAATTAGTTGGGATAATCGAGGTTCCATTGTAAACGAACAGTTCTGTCCCGACAATCTCGACTAAACTATTCAGCATGCGAAATCGTACAATGATATCAGCAGCAACTACACGGCCGTGACGGTTAGGTACAAACATTTGTTCAACGCCGACTGCGTCGAGTAACGAACCCCCGTACGACTTTCACGTACTCGACAAAGAAGAAACTTTCGGTATCTCGACGAAGGATTTACAGAAGGTCGAACTCACGAGCGCCGGCACTGACTGCTTCGTACAGCATTTCCAGCCATAGAATTTCCTCGAAATCCCTTCTGTTTTCCCCATTTCCTCTTCTTTATTTTTATTTCTTCCCTTCTTCTCTCCCCCACCTTCCCTTTTTTCCTATCTTATCGTTTCTTTCGCCCTTATTCTCCCTTCGCCGATCTCACCTCCCCCTATTTCTGTCTCTCGCATTCGTTTTCTTAAGTCCTGCCCCTAAATATTTTAACCACCTTTTCTATGCTTTTGTTTACCGATCTCCCTCCTTGCTATCTTGTCGGAATGTCCTCTTTTAGTACAGACGTTGCTTGTTTATAACATTGGCTTAACCACTTGCACTACGATTCCTTCAACGCTGCGTTGATTAACCTTTAATATTTTCCTAAATAGGAACAAATAATTTTTGTTTTTTGTACTGTCTTTATTTAATTTCGTCTCCAGACTTTGAAGGCGAAAGAATTCAATTTGATTTCGATTCAGTAGAAATTTTTCATTTTAGAAGAAATTAGATTGAATATTTATCACGAGTCTGACTCGTTATTATAGTGAGGGGTTAATGAGCAATGCTCAATGGTAACGTAGAGTTTATCGTAATTTGATTAGTTCCTACTTGAAAGAGTCACCTTGAAAGAGTATGAATAAAGAACCCTGTGCATTATTTCCAGCCAAAATAATTAAGAGACGTGAGATTAATAGAATTTACCACGGCTACACTGTATTCTGATTTTATAGCGAGGACAATAGATGGAATAACACCAAAGAAGCACCGTTAAAATTCTGTTAAAAAATGAAAAACGGAAACGAACGATTAATTCTTGGTTTTCAAAGAATCGCTCCCTATTAAAAGTGAATTCCAATAGCAGAAAATCCCTGGTTCGAGATTGAATATTTCACAGGCGGCAGAGAGATCGATGCCTTCCGATTTTTCTCTCTGGCATGGCAAGACAGTTCGCGGTGCTGCCGGCCTCGAGGAGAGCACGTAACTTTTCACGAACGGCACCTTCGCTCGGAAGCATCAACCTTGAAACGCTTCGTTTCACCGATCGTCCGTTCCTTCGGTTCTGAATCACCGCAGATAGCATCGTTATCTTCGCCATTAAGAGGCCGGAGTTCCTTCGGTATGCGTGTCGACGCGTCGCGTCGGTTGGAACCTAACCGCTTCGAGGGGGGAGAGCAAAAAAAAAATAAACGCGCGGCAGGCGATGCTCTTCTCGGAGCTGTCGTTTCGTGGAGCACGATAAGACGGGGAAATGCGTACCTCTCTGGAAATAGTTTCACCGACGACTACGCCCCGGTTTCTCTTTGGCGCGGGCACGATAACGAAATTATCGCCTCCGATTCGAGGCAATTAACCGCTGAACGTTCGTCGAACATCGGGTGCGTATATTTAACCTCTTAGACGCGGCTGAATTTTCCGCGGCGTACGACGGTGTTCGCCGCGAAATACGCGTCACAGCTACGCGTCGCGATATGCAACGAACAATGTTGTTTTCTATTCAATTATAATTTGTCTTCAAAATATGATACGTATATGATACTTCGGCTTATATTGTCGCACTGACGCCACATGTCTATTCGTTCAATTATCTTAATACTATTGGAGATCTAACTTATCGACCTATTTACGCGGCGAATTTAATATAAGTAAGGATGATTTCCTTACACGGATACTTGAATTTTAACCCTTTGCACACGAAGCCATTTTAGCTCTAAATCTAAAATAATTTTTCTAGGTTATACTATTTCCATTTTATGTGACAAAATGTAGTTTTTAAATATTACATTGTTTCTTGTGACTCGTACCAATAGTTTTACTGTTAAGAATTTTTTAAATCTAAGCTTTGGTAGTATAAAATTCATTTTGGGACGTGACAGAATAATTTTAGTGGTGCCTCAGAGTCACCACTCGAGTGCAAAGGGTTGATAATTAATAATAGAATCAAGTGCGTCGATTCTTAAAAGTTAATTATATTATCAAATTTCAAAACATGCAATATTGCTGATTCTGCACCTGATAATAACAATTTAATTCGCTAAGTAGAGTTTAGATAAGCTTCGTCCACTTTCCCTCGCATTCTCCCCGAATTGTTCGAAAGGGAGAATGAACTTTCGCGCTTTCCTCGAACCGCTTAACGCGGAGAATGAATTCCACGTTTTTCTCGAATTGCTCGGAAAACGGAGAATAAACGTGTTAATAGCGATCATCAACGTTTCGCGCTGGGTACGACGCGAAGCGGAAAACGGGCGGCGAGTTACGCGAGGCGAACCGGAAACGAACAGACGAGACGCGCGGACAGGAAAAATTCAGCACGGTTTGAACTCCGTCGACGAGGCAAGACACAGTATTTCCGATGCGTCCGGGCTCGGTTAATCGAATCTCGAATAACTCGATTACCCGTCGTCTCAGCTTGAATTACAACTATAAACACCGAGCGTCCTCGCGCACGGAAGAGGGTGGCCCCGGCTGTTTCTAGGTTTCTTCATTTAGCCGTCGCGCTCGCGGCCAAGTTCGTCGTCGCCGTCGCCGAAGGAAACAGGGGCGTCGCTGTCCAAATACTTTCGGAAGCTTCAATCTACCCGCGCCGGGCTCGAGACTTCGTTATCTTTGACTTATTGTCGCGGCGAGATCTTCGCGACAAATAGTCGGCGAATCCCGGATTCTCGTCGGAATCTGATTAAACGAGGAGGAACGTTCTCGCGTAGGAGAAACGCGCTGCGGGAAAAATTACGGTTTATATTCGAATCTGGAATAGTCCTATCGTGCTGCTGCGCGAATATTTTGATCCGCCGTGTTTTCAATTTTTCAGACACCAATTCGGTTCCAATCCAATACGGATGGAACTTGCGCGCCTTCTTTATCATTTCGACCAAAAAATAAGGGACGAAGTTTTTGATTAACTTACATCCGTCCCTCAATTTACGCGAATTTTCGTTCCGCGTGGATTTGCTTTACTAGAACGAAAATCGCGCGAGTCTGCGAGCACGAAGGAGAAAAAATATTTATAGCAAAAATGAATAAAAAAAAAACAGTCCTGTTCTTTTTTTCCTCCCGGATTGCGAATAATTTATATATTGTTATTTATATACTAGAAATCTTCATCGCGAGACTGGCTCCTTAAAGTATAGCAACCCTTTGCACTCGAATGACGATTCTGAGGCACCGCTAAAATTGTTACAGCACGTTCCAACATAATTTTTATATTCTGAAAAATTAGATTTTAAAAATTACTAGAAGGTACAACTATTGTTGCACGAGTTACAAAAGTCGATTACATATGCATAAAATACATTTTAATTGTATAAAATGGTGATGCTGTATGTCAGAAAAGTTATTTTAGAATTACAGTTAAAATGGCTTCGAGTGCAAAGGGTTAAACGAGGAGTCGAAGAGAGAATCACAAGGTCCGCCGTCAGCATCCGATAGAATTCATCATTAACTCGTCGATCACGAGAAGAAGCACGGCGGAGTCGGTCATGCACGTAGAAAGAAAAAAACGAAGGACAAGCTTGTTGCTCGCGTAATTCAGTCGGGTTTAACATTCAGCCGAAACGCGCGCGCGCGTATCCTTTTGTTTCCGACGCGGGGACAGAGGAGACGGGCGGGAAGTAAAGGAACGAGGGGGGGGATTCGTGCCGGCGTCATTCCTCGTACATAAAATCAAGCTCGGCGGCGGCCCTGCAGGCCATGCTCGCAGGCTTGCGTTATAATCCACGTTGCGCTATTGTCGGCCGTCCGTCAATTTCGATTCAGCCGGCGGATCGTCGATAGTTCGTGACCGGTTCCCTTAAAAGCTGCACCAACGTTGGAGCGCCGCCTCTCCGCACGGTATTCGCGGCACGCGCCACGAAACTGCTTAATTATTTATCTTTCCCGATCGAGTATTTCTTCGACCGTATAATTCGGCGGTGGTCGACGCGCGGCTGCCTCGGAATACGGTCCGTGTGGAGCCCCTCGGAAACGTCTGTCTCTCCCTCCGGCGATCCTCGAACAGCGCGCGCGGACTACTTTATACCGCGAGACATTTGTATCTCCGGCATAATTTATGTCGTCGCGTTTCACGCCACCGGCGCAGCACGCTCCCCGCGCGGAAACTATAAATTTCCCTGGCCAAACGCCTCCGGCACGAAGAATCGCGTGGCATCGGTGGAATAATGGCGGGATTATAGCGTTCTTGTGGCGAGCCACGTCGATTCTAGCCTACGGGCTCGTTTCAGAGCTGCGCCGTGTTGCTGGACTGATCCGTGAACGGTAACGAGATCCACGGATGAGCGGAAGTCACGTTTTTCAGCCGTCGGTACGATCCGAGAATTATTCTCTGGTTTCCTATTAAAAACTCGAACTCGTATTTATTCGCGAAGTGATAGGTAATGCTGAATATAAAATATAAAATGGTAGAATATTGGAAGTCGGTCTATTGACACATTCAGTGACGAAAACTAACCCGAGAAATTCAAACGAAATCTATGCAGTAGATGGGACTGATTAATTAAGCTGAAACTAGTAGAAACGTATTTTAACTCTTTTGCAAGTTAAACACTTTTTAATGTAAAGCGTCTTTAGAATTTCAATGATTTGCAAGGAAGTAACGTAGAGCTAGTCATTTACCGGCACAGTAGGTTTTACACTGAACTGTTGTAAATTGATCAAAAATTACATTATTTATATTATTTACATTATTTATATTATTAAAAGACGTACAACTGCGGTTCAGTATTAAAAATTTCAATGTATCACAGTATTTCAATGCATCGCAGAAAAATGCGCGGCACGTACGAAGATCTGTCGCAGCCAAAGGGTTAATTCTGCGCCGATTTACCTCGAGGACGCATTTCGTCTCACGAGCCGTCTGGTAACACAGTACGCATTTCAAAACTGGCCTATTTTTCAGCGGCAAACAGTCCGACGGTCGCGTCGCCGAGTTCGACGCTCCAGCTCCGGCGAATAAGTCTGGTTAATTGCGGGTTTAATTAATATTCGTTTATTTTTCTGAAGCACGAGTAGTTTTCCCGGGCACGTTTCCCCGGATCTCGTCGCGTTCAAACGCAACACGCCCTACAATCTCGAAATGTTTGTTTATTCTCGAGGTCGCCGCGAAGGGCGGACAAGGATAAAACAGGAAGGACGAGCGGAGCACCGCCTCTCTCGCACGATTCAGAGCCCTCGCAAAACTCGCGGGTATCCCGCTCCCCCCTCCACCCCACGACGGTGACGAGCACCGTTCCCGTGGACGACTTCGTGTTTCCTTCCGTTTGTTTTCTTTCTCTTCGCGAGTCCTCTGAAGTTCAAACCACGCCTCGGGGCGAGGCACGCGCGGCTCCCTTTTCTGTCCACGGCGCACCGTGAACAAAACACTCGAACGGCGACCGGCGTGCAGTTTTTTCAATTACCGGATATTCTTTATACGAGTTACAATATCGTTGAAATACGCATTAGGGTGCATCTCGTAAATCCAACCAACTAAATACCGTCGAAAAAGCTGTAAATATTAATTACGAAGCAAGCTGATTACAAAAGTGCAGAATTATGCTTTAAAAATGCTTTTATCTTGAATATTTTTGTTCCAACGCGGCGTCTCTTTGTTAACATTGCGTGGAATCTCTAAATGTTGAAACGCGCATTTCCTGCTGAGAGTGGTACGTCTGTGATTAAATAACGAGATTGTACTGTTAGTATTATTCATAGAACTCAATACGGGCGTGCGCGCGTCACGAGAAGTACGACTTTATGAAGTGAAATCACATTGACCGACTTTCCGTCGGATAATATGTGTACATATATTATTTATTAAGAAAACATCTTTTTTTTCTAGTTCTCTATTATTACTGCATAATACATATAGACATGGTTCTCGTATACTCGTTATAAAATGTTATTTCTTTCTCTCGTCGTTCTAAGTTTCAGCTACATTAATCAGTTTTGTATTTGATGAGAATCATTAATTTTACATTAAATTCGTGTCTTTTATATTTACTCAGTTTTATTAATTCATTTATTTCTGATCAGGGTTATGTCCGTAGGTCTTAGGTTCTGAGGTTCATATATTTTTGTAAAGCAATACAAATTGAATAATTATCAATTTGAAAAAGTTGTCTGTTTCGATAAAAGTCCCTTAACCCCTTGCACTATTACGTGTTTCAGAGCTACGTTGATTACGACTGTTTGAACTGAAATGTAGAAATGTGTTAATCCTCTATACTCGAAGGTATTTTCATTATATTTTAAACATATTTTCTGATTTTCGATATTTCTATCTTATAAGATTTATTACGATTTACGCATATAAAATTGAGCTTATTAGCAAGTACAATACATGTTATTTTGATCATGTCTAAATATAAACGAGTCTGACGCTATTACTTGGAGAAATAGTTTTATTATTTTGAGAACTACTAAACCAATTTTTAGTGGCGCCTCAGAGTCGCTACTCGAGTCCAGAGGGTTAACACAGGTAAAATTTGCTAAAATAAATACACCAGTATCAACTCATTAAAATTATCGGAAGAAACAATTTACTTTTACTTAATTATTCATGCCGGACCACTGTGCGTTGTTTCGGCCCACTGTACAGCGAGTCTCGGCGAGGACCTCTCTCACGGAGGCCCGACCGGGAGAAGGTCTCTCGCCGCGAAGGTCTCACGGAAGAAACCCTCGAAAGGCGAAACACACCCGACGCACGACCGGTAACATCATCCCGCTTGTCGCTTATGACCCGTCGACACCAAATTCGATTACTCCCTCGGGATTTTTCTAGCGGCTCGCCGGCCAATCCCCCCGTCTGAAACTCTACACCGCGCGGCAGTCATCTTTTCCGAAGATTCACCCCTGTTTTTGTCAAAGCTATCGCGCCGACCTCCAGCTACGCCGTCGCCGTCGCACGCCGCACGCCGCTTGATAACGAGCTAACGAGTTTCAGAGCTTTTTCCCGCGGAGCCGACTGTTGGTTGTTGTTCAACGGTGGCCGGGCGATGTTTCTTTCGCATGCATAACACCGCGCGCGAAACAAAGTTTGGTCGGTGACACACTTCGCCCCGGAATACTCTAGCTACCGCGAGATTGCGGGATTTTTATTGCCCTTAGAATTTACCCTTGGACTGTTGCAGACCCTCGCGAGCTAGGCGCAATCGAAAGTTGAGCAATATCTCCTTTTTTTATTTCGCCCTTTGTTTTATAGCATGCATAAATGTCATTTTCGTTGTGGGTAGAGTGAAGGGTGTGTCGAAGTGAACATTGTTGTTAGCTTGAGAGAGACATTTTAGTATATCGTAAAGTGATTTTATATTCGTTTTTCCTTGGCAAACACCATCTGTGCAATTGCTTCTAGAGCGAATACGATTTTATGCTTGAAGGGCAAATCCAAATTCATTCATTGGCGGTCAATGGATGAATTATATAGTACGTTGAAACCGTGGTCTTATTTTCAGGTAGCTATTTCGATCTTCAATCAATTTAACACTAAACCTACCGAGCAGTGATATTGTATGCATTGATTCGTAAGAGTGAGAAGATAAAATTCATTTAGACTCTGTCAAGCTTTCACCCTTTGTACTCGACGCCATTTTAACCTCAAATTCAAAACTATTTTGGATAATTTACAGTATCTATATATTTTATACAACTTATTACCGTAATTTATGCTTCGAAATCGAGGATATATAACAATTATATTTTGAACATATTTTAAAAATAAACAGATTTCATAGCATAACAATTTTATTAGAACATTATATGATGATCTTGAGTGGTATCTCAGAGTCACCATTCGAGTGCAAGGGATTATTTATAAAGCTTGCTACAATAATGCGATTTATTCAAACAAAGAGGTCTCTTAAAGTTTGTGTAACATTGTAAAACTAGAAACCGGACATTTTGACCGGTTTAGTGTTAATATAAAATCAGAAGTATAATAAATCGATTCGTGACCATCTGCGAATACCTATTGAGAAGTCTGGTTTGTTGTTACCATTCTTTTCCATTCTAACAACAACGGGAGCCGTGCGGCGTAATTTACGCAGCACCCGCGCGAACGATACCGCGATTAATTCGCAAGCTTTTCGAGGGATACGCAGTTGTTACAGTAGTCGAATTCGGGCGGCGTTCATAACTCCGGCCCTCTCTCTTTGTGCCGGCAACGAAACGCAGAAATAGACGTGCGTTGCCTCCCGTCCCCGTGCGCTTTTGAGTCAGCGGGCGAAATGGCGCGAATTTTAAGAGCGGTCTTAGTCATTCATCGCGCGAAGAGAAACGCCGAGTGGCCGTGTATCTTCGCGGCTTACGTAGAAAACTCTCCCGCTAGGAAGCGCGCGCGCGCGCCCTCGTTCCTCTTTATTTCGAAGAACGTGCCAGCTGTTCGCCGAGGCGATGCGCCGAGCGTGACGTCACCGATGCACTCGAGAAAATGTTTTCGGTGCTCCTGACATGGGTTACGGGGAATCGTGTTCATAAATCTCGGCTCTTTCCCAGACTTTATCGAGCCGGGGCACAGGTGCCCTTAGTAAATCCATTTAACCCCACCCCGCCGGCCTCTCCTCTCGTCCGCGATTGAAAATTATGTTTCGTTTTAGAGGGACTCGGATTAAATCGACAGTCGGCCGCGTACGGTAAATACAAAAACCGGTGGTCGAGTTCTGATTAAACGCGCCACTGTGCTCGCATCTTTTGTATTTTTTTACGGGCAGTTGTTATTTCGCGAAGGCGAATTAACTCCTTGTCGTATCATTTTCATTGTATTAGATCTACCGGAAAGTTGTGTCCGACGATGTCATTTTTAGTTCACATTTTTTATACATTCTTCATACTGACGAAAGGGCATAAGCAAAGACGGAAACTATATAATAAAATAGACATTATTGAATGCATATAAAGTGCATATTATAATATTATTATATATTATATTTAAATATTTAAATATAAAATAATTATTTCCTATAATTTGATCCTTTTAACTTATAATTTTCTAATTTCCACGAGAGATTAATCTAATAACTTCTGAAGAACTACTATAATAAATAAAATAAAATTGAAGCAATTTTCAAAATGTCAATCATTTCCAAAATAAATTTGATCTCTCTTGTAATTTCCACGACAAAATTTTCGTATCTTGACTTGTAATAATATTCGCAATTGCAGCAAGTACTCAATAACAATAGGATAACATGGGATTATAGAATATGCAACAGAAAATCCATAATAGTTGGTAACAAGTCGATTCGTGTGATGCAGGCAGGTTACGTCAGTATAAAAATTATGGTAACGAGCGCGAGGGAGAGTGTATACGCGACAGTTTATTTCTTAATGGAGCGACAGGTCAGGACGTCAGGAGTGGTCAGCAGGAAGTAATCCCAGTTGCATCGGCGCACCCTGTCCTCGATCGTTCTTCGTCACGCGATCGGTTTCGTCTTTCGAGTAAAACGGCAGCTGAGTGAAACCCAAAGCCCGATCAAATGCCTGCGGATTTTCTCAACATTTCCTCGTTCGTGAAACCCGGTTTATAGGCATGGTAACAATAACAAGAATCTGAACTGTGCGTGTGTGAAAATAAAAATTTGCAAAAATTTTTTGACGATTCATTGAAATAACAGACAAATTTTCCTATTGAAATTTTCACGTACCAAGTTACATTGATTTGTTTACTTCCATTGAAATAATTTTCGCGTACCAAGTTACGTTAATTTGTTTACTTCCATTGAAATAATTTTCGCGTACCAAGTTACGTTAATTTGTTTATTTCCATTGATGTAATTCTCGGTTCGAAAGATTTTCATTGCTCGAATTTCTTCATTACCATCTAAACAGGTAGAAGCTGCCTAACGAACTCAGAAAACGTGTCTCGCTCGCTTAATCATCCATCGGCGAAGACGAGTTAATTTTTTATCGTAGTCGGGCCATTTCAGTAAGCACCATGACTCATAGAATATGTATCGTGTACTGAATCATTCCGGAAAACGTATTTACCTCAAAAGAGCGACGAACGTTACGAAAGAGATTAGGTCATATTATTTTCAGAAACGATGATCAAATAAATTTAACAAGCTATTTCCAAGCTTCCTACAACTAAATTATACTATGTCCTATTTAAATGGATACACATACACAAAATTACATTTCTATTCCTATCTGACAGTATAATCAGTCCCGCGAAGAATAACATTCCAGTGTCGGCAAAATGACGAAAATGTAATGAAAATTTGACAAAGTATATTTTCGGACATCTGCCTAAACAAGTCTACCGTGAATCGGGTCGTCTCGTAGACGATCCTCTATTAACCCTTTGCACTCGATGCCATTTCAGCTACAAATCTAAAATAATTTCTCGGGTTTCTAGTATTTGCATTTTGTATAACAAAACTCATTCTATTTCTATTCTTTGGCGATATTTATACAAATATTTTTCGAACCTGTTACAACAATTTTAACCAGGCGATCTCTTTGCAAAGCGCCGGTCAGTGTGTGTCATGATAACCAAGCGATGACGAAGAAAGTTATGAATCCAGCTCGAATTGTTTATAATTTTCATTTGTCTGTTTCAATTCGTCTTGATCTCTAAACATTTTACATATATTAAAATTTACGAATATATTCTATATTTCGCCAAAATTACAATTTAATTATCAAATTGTAACAGAACGTTACCCATGACGGATATAATCGTCGTGACACAGAATTCTGTCACATCTCCGCGACGGATATAGTCGTCAAACACACTTAACTGGTTAATGGCGCCTCAGAGTCGCCTCTCGTCCGCAAAAGGTTAACCCTTTGCACTCGAAGCCATTTTAACTGTGAAACTGAAATAATCTTCCTGGCTCATAGCATTTCTATTCTATGTAACAAACTGCACTTTTATGCACAGAAATGATTTTATGCATACTTAATGATTTTTAACCTCTTAGGCACGACATGCCACTATAGTGGCTTTCGTGATTGTTTCCTGCTTTATATATTTGTTTTATTAATTATTAAAGTAAACGATTGAAATGAAAGTGTGTACGCACAATACATTGAGAAAAGAATATATGTAATTAATATTATATATAGCTATACGGAAAAAATATATATTTGGAAAAATGGTAATTTAATTATGAAAAAGTTTATTTTCACAAAATCCTGCCGTGCCTAAGAGGTTAAATCTAAACTTTGTTAGTGTAAAAATGATCTTGGAACGTGATAGAGTGATTTTAGTGGTGTCTCAAAGTCGGCATTCCAGTGGAAAGGGTTAAAAGCATTCTAAGACAAAATAAGAGAACATCGTAAATCTTCCAATCTCCAAATCGTAAAGCGTAAACAATGTATTCATTTAGCGCGTATCCTCGACTTCCCTCTATCCACGATTTCCGTGTTTCAAAGGGCCAATTATAATGCTACTCGTTAAACTCAACCCCCGTCCAGAACTCGTCCCCCCGTTTCTGGAAACTAATCGGAAGAGAGAGAAACGCGTAATTCTTCGGCGAGAAAGAAGCTGCTTAAACGTCGGCGTTCACACGAGTCCTCGATCGAGGCTCGCGATCGAAGAGCACGGTGCACGGCTCGTTACTTCAAAAGACTGGGAGGCACACTGGCCTCATTGTTCTCCCGGCGTGTTCCCTGACACCGTTTCCATCCTTTTGCAACCCACGTTCTGGTTCACCCGCTTCAATTAACGACGGCTCGCGTGGGCGTTAATTCGCGGGACGAGCCTGGCCGGCTGGAAGGACGCTCGATCGTGCGCGATTCCTTTCCAGCCGGCGGCAGCCTTATATACAAAACCACGGCTACCCAATTTGCCGAAAATTACACCTTGCTTCGAATCGATACGTTGTCCATTGAATTCGGATGATTGCGTCCGGTGCGTCGATTAATTATTTCCGAGCGATGCGAGTTGTTCCGTTTCCGATCTTCTCGCATTGAGTCGCAGTTTGTTGTGTTTGGTAATTGGTAAAATAGGTAATATCGATTTTAACCCTTTCGCTACGAAGAATGATCATTTATTAGGAAGAGCATATATTTACGTTTATACCATATGTATACTTTTATTTCATATTTTACATGAGATACTTTTGTTAATCGATAAACAGTTGACTATAATATTAAAAAAAAATAAACTATGATTATACACTTTTATATTTTAAAAAATAAAGTGATATCACTAAATACAATAAATATCATTGTAAAATTTAGAGAACAAGAAACAACTTGTTCTCTAAAGTGAATTTGAACACTTTAGCGACCGGTAGCCTATAAATCGGCTTTTTCTCCCCGATCGGTAGCCTATAAATCGGTTTTTTCTCCCCGATCGGTAGCCTGTGAATCAATTGCCATAATAACCGCTAACTTTTTATCTATTACCGAGATAAATGTGTTAGATTGTACTACCGTAAGCTTCAATGTTATTATATAACTTAGTAAATATTAAATATCTTTCGCGATCAATGTGATAAATAAAATCAAAATAAAAACGAAAATTTAACGTCGAACTAAATTTTGACCATCGAATGATCGACCAATGACGAACGAATGGCAAAGTATTAAGATAATTATTCTGGTGCAAAAAGTGTCCGATCAATTATACTGCTTGTCCAGCCGATGCTTCGCATTGCGAATGGCGGCGACTCAAGGCGAACATCCGGCTGAAAATCGATCCGTTAAATCGCGTAGGTAACGACGAAGAAAAACGGACTGTTACAAGAGCCACAGCATCGCGTTACGACGGCGTAACCGCGGACACGAAAGCCGAAACTATAAACGCGGCTGAAAGCGGCGGATTCGCGAACGTGAATCATCCGGTCGCTAACGAACGCTCGGCTCTCTCTCTCTCTCTCTCTCTCTCTCTCTCTCTCTCTCTCTCTCTCTCTCTCTCTCTCTCTCTCTCTCTCTCGGCTTTGTGACGACCGGCCTGCTTGTTTTCTTTGTGCCCCGACGAGTCCACGACCTTTGGTTGGCGAACAGAGAAATTACTAATACAGAGCCACGGCCACGCGACCGGAACAAGTCATGCCTATTTCCTGATTGCAATTAGAAAAATGCGACGGACGACAAAGCTCTGGCTGCGTCAAAGAGAGCCTCGCGTTCGCGCAGCTTCTCGCGATAGGAACGGCGCGCGCGTTTGAACACCGTTATGGCGTAACCCTCTCTTCGTGGATTAAATATTTCTGCCATTTCGTGCGACTGGGGCAAAATGGTAGAAAAACGATTTTATTTTGTAGGAATACAGCTGGTGACAATTTCGCTGTTGTTGCTGATCATTTTATTATAATTTCATCGATTTTGTAGCATTACATTTTTAACCCTTTCAATACGAACTCTAGATATAAAGGGCGTCTATGTAATGACCGGTATAAATGACAGAATTTTACTTTTTTTTTTTTACCGAAAGGATAAAAAGAACTTTTAGATATTTTTGTTTCAATATATAATTGTACCAAGATTTTGAGCGCTGTGCCAATTTTACGTTAAAGAATGATTCATGTTAGGGCCGGCCGATGACGAGGAATAGAAGCTAAATAACATTCGAAACGGTTCACGCAGGGTTATAGCCAGGAACACGTCATAATTTCCCGTTAATTAGTAAGTTAATCTTCCGTGACGAAGTTATTTATAAAGTCGATGCTCCGCGGCGGCTGCTATCGAAGATGTTGAGAAATATTGCGCTACCTCGCGAGCCGATCTTAACGAGACGAGGAGCATGACTCGAGGCGGCAATATTTTACGTTTTTTCCTTCGAGATATCGCGGTTAGTTGAACCTTCAAATGCAAATGACGCAACGCCGATTGAACCGTCATAGAACGTACGTGACTGCTTTCTCGACGTTCGATGTTCATAAAGGAACCTGTTATAAAACTGTGTCAACCGGTGCGAAGGAGAAATACAAACGCCGAGAACGTGACTAATTGAATCGATTCAATTAGGATCTGAATGAAGCACAATCTTAAGATGGGAACCAAAAGCGTTCCATGAATCGGTAATATTTTACGAGATAGAATGAATGAAGAAAGTTCTGGGTCCATTTTATCAAGTTGCTATCGTCTTTCTGTTCAGGTGTTATTCGGTTACTTTCGATAACATGTTTATAAGTGCATCGATGTCTGTTTGAGAAGATGCTTAATATTCGATGACTTTTGATTGCTTGCGGTCGTATGTCTACCGTACCTATAGCCACCAGAGCTGCTTATTTATTTATTCATTAATTTTTACATAAACTGGAAACATTATTGTGTTACATATATCTAAACTTTAAGAAAGAATTAATGAATTCTGTTTTCGCTTAGAAGTTAAAACAGACTGTTTAAAGTTTTACTACAAGCCCAGGTAAAATACTTAAAAAACACATCATTTTATAATTTAGTCAAATATAATTTTGTGTTCAGCCAATTATAATTAGTGTAATTGGTTACAGTTACTGTAACAATCCAAACAAGATGATGTTATTTAGGTTAATCTCAAAGAAGTTATCGCGGTTTAAAAAGAGATTAGAATGTTTAGACAAGCATCTCCGTATTTACGTTATTATGGAATTATTTGTAGGCACTAAAACCATATATATTCGTTTTGAGTACCAGCACTGAAACTACCGGTGGTTAACGCATACGGTCGGCGGTAGCGATAGAACTCGTAAACCCCGGGGCAGCCATAAAAAGAGGTTGGGGTCCTCCGGTCAACAAAGGGTATCACGGGCAGGAGAAAACTGACACCTAACTCAGCGCTGTTCAAAACGCCCCTCCTTCGGAGTAGCTTCCCTTTCAGGCGACTTCTGAAAGGTTTTCAAATGCTGGAGATGACCCGACGCTAATAATTCTTATTGGATCGAAAATATACGTCTGTGCGTGGCTTTATTAACCCCTTGAACTATGACCTCTTTCACGCTGCACCGATCAGCACTTATTTGTTCTTAATGCTGTCCTTAATAGGACCAGATAATTTTTATTTTTCTGTATCGTCTTTATTTATTTCCGTTTTTAAACTTTAATAACAGAAGAATATAATTTGATTTCAATTTAGAAGAAATTAATAATGTTCATATTTAAGCATAGTATTTGCTGTTGTTACTATTTGCTTACTTGACGTTGAACTCGATAAAAAGTTTCTTGCTCTACTAATTTTAACGAGTTGCAGACAATATATCAGAATTTAAAAAATTTTTGTCATTTCACCTGTTTTTTCACCTACTAATTTTATCATAAATTCATAAAATCTGTAATCTACTTAGTACAGATTTTACATGTTTGTGCTATCATAACAAATTTCTTAGAAACGGTGGACAAATAATTTTATCTAAAATTGGTTACAGCATATTTACTTTTTGTTGTCATATTGACAAAAGAATTACTTGTTGATTTTAATAAACAGCATTTACACAAACACGTAAAATATTAAAAAACATTCCTCTTATATTTATTTAACATTTATACAAAACACCAACCCAGTTCATTTTGACTGTTCGAATTACGATTTAAATATCAAATTGTAACAAAATTTCACGCATGACGGATATAATCGTCGCGACACAAAATTCTGCCACATCTCCGTGACGGATATAGTCGTCAAACACACTTAACACTCGAAGCCATTTTAACTGTAAATCTGACATAATTTTTCTGGTTCCCTAGTATTTCCATTCTATGTAACAAAATGCGCTTTTATGTATACAAAATTGATTATTGTGACTCCAACAGTTTCATTAGTCAACAATTTTTTAAATCTAAGCTTCGTTGGTATAAAAATTATCTTGATACGTGGTAGAATAATTTCAGTGATGTCTCAGAGTAACCATTCGAGTGCAAACGGTTAACTGGTTAAAAAAGCCCTTGAACAACCACCGACAGGTGGACCGGTCACAGAATTCCCTAGGTGAAAACTGGAAGAACGACAGTACACGCGGCGAGCGCAGAATTCAACTATATCCTTCACGCGAGTCCGGGCTATTTACATTTATAATTTGATCCCTGCTTCACGGAAATAATTATCTACGCGGGGGGGCAGAAGCGTAATCCACCAGAGCGGCGTCCACGTCGTCCGAAGAAACTTTCCGCCGCAATTTGCGAGAAGGTTGGGAAAATGTAGCGCGGCCGTCGCTCGGCCCGGCGGTATCTCATTTTTCCCTGGTTACCGAAAACGCTCGCCGCGCGCTGATTTATATTCCCGCCGGCGCGAGGTTGATCTTCGCGAAACAAAAAGGAAAAGAAAGAAAAGGAAAAGGAAAAGAAAAAAGAGAAGAAGAGGGAAGAACCGTGAAAATAGATAGAGGGTGCGCGCGGTCGGACCCCGGCGTGGTTTCCGCAACAGTTTAGAAAAGCTCCGGGACAGCTTTCCCACGGTGTTTCGGCCCCGCGTAAACAGAAAGCCCGGGAAATCTTCCCCCGGGGCCGGAATCCAAACGCGATACAAGTCGCGGGAGAATTTGAAATTTACATGAGAAAACCCCCGGCGCTGTCCGATGCAACGCGCCGATGCACCGGCGGCGGCCACGCAATAGCCCCGCCGATGCAACGATAATGGGGAAGATCGACCTTTGAATATAAAACCCGGCCGGACTGGAGGGGCGAGAGCATTCAAGAGATCCCGTTTTGCCCTTTCAGGGGAGGGGCGCCGCCCCGGGGCGTTAAGAAATAGATGAAGTTTTTGAGTTTTTTTTTCGTAAGTAAACAAAAGATTCAGCCTTTTAGCGTACGAATACAGGCTTCAATCTTTCAGCTTACAAACTTTTTAACTGTAGAAATCCTACAAAATGGCAAAGTTATTCATGGTTTCCGAAACCCCTTGTTATACATTTCTTTTTTCAAATCTCAATTGAAGTCCAGCCTGCTGATACATTAACTGTTAGATCGACACGGTTTTCAAGTACTAGGACACCTAAATTCAAAAAATTCGGTTTATTCATGAACTAGAAATTATTATGCAATATTTCAATAATTACAGATTTACACGCGGTTTAACCAGTTAAGTGTTTGACGACTATGTCCGTCACAGAGACGTGGCAGAATTTTGTGTGACGACGATTATATCCGTCATGCGTAAAATTTTCCTATAATTTGACTTTTTAAATTGTAATTCTGGCGAAAGCTAAATTATATTCGTAAATTTTAATTCATGAACTAGAAATCTAATATTTTAACATTTACAGAAATACACGCGTTTTAACGAAAGAACCGCTCTTTCTATCAAAGAAAATCAACTCCAAACGTTTATAAAAAATTAAAATAATTGACACATTAAAAAAGAATCGTGCGCTACATTATAGAATACTCCGCGAACGTAAAATGTCACGATAAAATTTGAAGTAAATCGGATGAGGCATAAAACAAGTTGTAAGACCTCTTTTCTCTCTGACAAGGTGCTAAACGCTCGAATTTCGAGACGTCGCTCGGACACAACATTCTAGACGCTGGGAACTTTAAGAAAATACAAAAAAAAAAGTGGATCTCTTTTAACCGTTAGGATGGCGCAGCGATACCTCCTTAACAAGCAGGCCAGCAGGTATCCTGATGAAGAGGTAGAGGGCTCTCGCCTGACACAAAAGATTCTCCCCACCGCGCCGTACGCGCGCGTTCATTGTGTCTACCGAGACAGGTTTCGAGGAGTCTTCTTTCTCAGTCAGGTCTTCCAGGCCCAAGAGTCCTAGGGGTCGAACCATGGCAGAGGTGTCTAGCATCGACTCAAGTCTCCGGTAGAAGATGCCGCTAATCCCTTAACACCCTCGCGTCTCCACAGCTTTTCCCCCGGTGCGAAGGGAGCCGAGATTCTCGCGCTCGTCAAACCGCCTTCACGTGGAACAGAGATACGGTAATGCCTGATAAAGGGCGGTCTGGCTTGTTTCAGTTTATCCTTTCGACTAACTTTCAGGTTCCTTGCTGGAAATCGGGCAATCTCACGCTGTCCGGATTTTCTGGGTTGTTTATTTATGTTTTAACAAGTTTCCACATCGGGTGACTCATTTTCAACCATAAATATCACATGTCTTCTTTCCTCAGAGATATATTTAGACGTACTCTAATTAAATATTTATAATATAATAAATATGTTTATATAACGTTGAGTATGATAAAAGTAGTTTTAAAGGTCGTCACGCTTCGATCCAAACGAAATGGTTGAAGTGTGATGAATTATTCAATCAGTATTATTTCGATTTCTTGATTTCTCATTGATTATTAGTAATACCGGACGTTGGGTATAATTAATTGTATATTTATCGGATAAGACGTGTGAAATTTATTTGAAGAAATTAAGGAATAAAAGAATAGAACAATTTAATACTTTATTCGATGAATATAATAAGTAAATTCGATAAATGAAATGTAAATTAATTGTGCCCGATAACAAACCAAAAACAGCGCTGGTCCCCCCATAATAACCTCGCTCTACTACCCTAATCGTGTCGCAGTTTCACTTACTTTCTTAAAATAACAGTTTGCGCCTAAAGGTCGAATTGAAGAATAAAATAAAAAATTAATACAAATCATGGAACACTGTGAGACTTAAAAAATATATAAAAATGAAAAATAGACATCATTACAAAGGCTTTACTATTAATATATAATTTTTTAAACGGTAAACATCTCTCGCGATTAATCAAATAAATAAAATGAGAATAGAAACGAAAATTGAACATTGAGCTATAAATTGTTACGACCCAATAGACCGATCGGTAAAGTGTTAACAGAATCGTTCTCCTCTTTTCCTACGACCGCTAAACTACAGTCGTTCGAAACGTAACACGCTCAACTTTGTTTTCAATCCCGATGGTACTGGAAATATGACTGCTAAACGATTTTTCGAAATTGGGTAACCTGTCGGAGTTATACGAGGGTCGGATGTTCCGGGGAACTGCCCGGGGCAGAGGTGTGAAAAACTTTAAATGCGTTTTTCCTGAAAGTAAGTTTCCCCGACCGCTAACTTTCCCCCCCCGGTAACCGGCGAACCGAACTGGCTTTTCTCCTTTATATCGCATATTCGGAACATTTATGGCCGTCATCCCATGCCAGAATCAGACCAATGCTTTCCAAAACTATTATCTTCCCGGTTAAATGTTTTCTAGAACCGCCGTTGGAACTTGTTCCCACCACCGACGAGCCGTTATTTTGCAAATGAACTATTTTAATCAACCGCGATATCCTCGCGCGAACGGTTAATAATTGGTTTCTAGAATTCTATTTCGGATGAAACTTTCGTCCACCTGAATCAACCGAAGTCCGTTTTGATTATACGTGGGAAAACTTTTTTATTAGCTCTACGTAAAAGTACGGTGGAACGAAATGAACCCCATTATGCGAACTCTATTGTACAAACTCGGTTATGCAAATTTATTACTACATTTTATTACTCGATTATATAAAATTTTTACTCGACTTCAACGACGACTGGATAACTGAACTTCGTCCGCAAACGAGAATCCTCTTTTAGGAATTGCTACTCTCGAATTAAATGAACGAGAAATAAATCGATGAAATTCAACGAGGCGTCATTTATTTGACTTATTGTACAAATCTGCAAATCTTAACCCTTTGCGGACGAGAGGCGACTCTTGGGTGCCACGACGTTTCGCTTGGCAGGACGAGTGAGAGGTGACAGTCGGTGTTTATGTCAAGATAATTCGTATGTAATTTATATAATTGTATTTAATTTGTATATGAATTATACAATTGCATATGATTTGTATATAAATGATATAATTGTATATAACTGCATATAAATTATATAATTGTATATAACTGCATATAATCGTATATAATTGTATATAACTGCATATAATCGTATATAATTGTATATAATTGCATATAATCGTATATAAATTATATTTGTATTATATACAAATTAAAATAATTTATATAGAAGAGAGTGCTCTTTTATATATAGATCGTCCTAAGCATCAAGTAAAAACTGTGCTTAATAATATAACATCTCGTGTTTTTTAATAAAAGTGTTACTCGTAGCTTACGAGATACTTAGATATACTTATATAAAATATTAAGAGATATTTACATAAAAATTCTGTTATTCATACTGGTCGTCGCATGGACGCTGGATACATCAGGCGCTCGTACCTAAAGGGTTAAAAGTTGAACATTGTCCGCGTTTAAAGAAACTTCAGTAACTCGTCATTATTAAACATTCGATCCAAATAGTCAGAAATCAAAAATCGTGGGATGGATCATTTATAGAGGTTAGAATCAAGTGAACATAACCTAAGAATCAGCTGTGTCAACAATTAAAAACAAGTTAAAGAAAAAGGATAGAAACTAGCTACGATAGGAAACTGATCATTTCGATATTAGTTTTATTTGCATTATGTTTAGGTAGCAAAACTAGCAATGACGAAAACTCTTCCTTGTTTCGATTTATTCTAAAACATAAATTACGACACTGTCATGCTAATAATCTGTTTCGGGTTCGTTTGCATATCATCAACGCCAACGCTATCGATTCCCGAGGTGCGTGTCAACTTGACACCGAAGTAGGAAATTAAGTTTGCAAAATGAGGGACGGATAGGGGTTAAGCGGGCATTAACGTAGCTACTATAGAAAAGTACGAGAGAAGCGAGGGCTCGGCAACGTTCGCGGGCGCGTACCGCGGCCGGATGATCGAAATCCGCGGGGCACTGCGACACCCTCGGATCAACCGGCGGCTTCGGTAAGAACGCCGCGAGGATGCAGACGAAAGTTTTATAGGGTTTCCGGGCGGTGCCTCTCCTTGTCTCTCTCCGTATCCCCTTCCCTGAAATTTCCTGCGGACCACGACGGGAATTTCCCGACAATTTGTTTATCTTTCTTGCTATTCTCAGTGCGTATCCGCGGCGGTTTCTCGGCTCTCGTCGAGGAAACTCACCGTCGCCTACTCCCTCAGCTCTCTACCGGGGCCTCCCCCCCTTTTTTGGAGAGCTAAATTCGTTATCTGCGGAGTATTTTCGGTCCCCGAGATATCACAACATCCATTCGGTGCGCGGCTAAGCGAGTCCTCCGGTTGCCCTCCCCCAACTGATTCATTGTAAATGAGCGCGGGCGATAAGAAATACGATCTTTTTCCACGGAAAGCGCGAGGATTAATTAAATAATTGGCCGGTGCCCGGCGCCGCGATTGTAAATCACGGCGTCATCTGCTCGCCGGCCGCCGGCCTTTCCGCTTTAACGCGATAGATGTAGGTACCGCGCGCGCGCGATTAAGATAATCGCTGCGAAATCATTCCCCGGGATAAATCATTGTATCACGAGATACGGCGCGGGCGGCGAATATTTATGCAAGTTCTTGAACACTCGGAATTTATTTGCAGAAAAGGAGAAACGAAAGGTGATTTAGGTGCGCTGTTAAACATTGTAATCGGGTAACAGGGGTCCGCGAATTGCATTTATATTGCCGCGGATAGATACATCGTAATAGACTTTGTACATTGCTATCTCTTTATTTTAATAATTAGAAGGTCGAGGTTTTGTAAAAGTAGTGGAAATAAGACTTTTTCTTTACTGTTTTAATTGTTTTCTGTGCTGATGTTCATGTTGCTTGTTTCCAGTAGAATCACCTAACGAACAATCAATTGTTTCTATTATACGTATATACATATATCGTAATAGTACAAATTGATAAATATACAATTGGATATACTGTACAACTCTGTACGCATTTAATCTTTTAAGTACATTTAAAAAAGATTAATTAACTAACAATGCCAATGTTGGCACGATTGTACCAACTTTTGTACCAATTTCTGTGTTTCGATATCTCCCTTCTTTTAGTTTCGACGACCGAAATTTCTTATTATAAATAATGAACATTAATTGATTCTGCGCGTTTTGCGATCCAATTGAAAATAACAATTAATCGCGTTCACGACGATTGCCGACCAAATCAATTCTCGGTTCCGCGGTAGATGTCGATGACCGCCGCCTGTTTGAACCTTTTAAACAGTAAAGGGGAGATATCGGGATTGTCGATACGTCATTATGGCATATATATTTATTATATGATACGGCGTCCGAACGTTTCGTTAAACTGGCTCGCTGGCGAACGTGTACGGTCGTCGGAGGACCGGCCAGGAAATCGACGTCAGCGGAAGCAGATTTAAAAGGTAACCCGTTGTGGGCCAACAATTTCCCACCGCCGCTCTTTCTCCGTCTACCCATTCGCCTAGCGCCTGATTAGTATGTCAACGAAAATGCCGGCGTCGATGTCTGCCTGCTAATGACCAACAAGTTCATCCAATCAACGTTCACCACTTTCGTTCACTATTCTCAATGCCAAACTCTGTATCAACGCTAGCAGACTTTTCTCTCCGGTTCGCGGTTTCCTATAATTATAATTGTAATTACGCGATGCTTTCGCGTCTTCTTCCTCTTTTTACGCAGCCTCCGTTTGTTCGATTTCCCCTTGCCCAATAATTAGTAAATGCAATTAATATCACGAATTTCAGCGGATCTCTCTGCGCTTGTTCCTACCGGCGGAGCGAATTTTTTGCATCTGCCCTGCAAAGAAACGGTAACAAACGCGGCGAAAATCTTGTAAATAATGTTTTATAGTTAGTAGAAAGTCTATCCAAGGCCATTTCTTAATATAATATATTAATACGTATAATATATTAAGAAATGGTTTTGAATAGACTTTTTAATTATTATTGATTTCTATAGCGTTTATACACGTTATAAAATATTTTATTACAGTTGCAATTACAAATTAGGAGTACATTATTTCTTGATATATTTTATCATGTGCAAAGGATTTCGTTTTCTCGCGTTGCTCAATTCGACACCAGATCTTTCGTCCCACTTTGTTGTTATTTCTTCGAAGGCGACGCGACTGTAAAAAAGACTGTTCGCGACGTCGTTACCAACCCTTTTTGCTCCGCGTGGAACGGCAATCTCAGAATGGCATCGATTCACGGGCGCCGCCTCGTCATAACGCGTAACGTTAGATAATGAAAATGTAAATGCGCAACCTTGAAGTATCACGGTACAGATATATATTCCCTGTATAATCGCCTGTTTCCACAGACTCGTGACTCGTTTTTCCAATCGACTTACCACGCAGAATAATTTCCACCTCGTTACAGATTCATCTTCCGGTACGCGGGACAATAATTGCTTTCTTGAACGCACAAACACGAGCCGATCTGAATGCCACCTTCAACGACGGAGAATTAAATAATTATAACAAACGATGGTCTACAGAAACAGTTTATTTTATCGATTGTAGAATTTTATTTTATCGATTGTAGAATTTTATTTTATCGATTGTAGAATTTTATTTTGTCGATTGTAAAATTTTATTTTATCAATAGTAGAATTTTATTTTATCGATCGTAGAATTTTATTTTATCGATTGTAGAATTTTATTTTATCAATTGTAGAATTTTATTTGATCAATTATAGAATTTTATTTGATCAATTATAGAAACAAGAGCTGCAACAGAAATTTCCTAATTTTATATCCAGCACTCGTACCGAAAGGGTTAATTTGATTTTAAAATCTTCCAGGAAATACAGTTGTCATCGTTGAAGAACTGAATACAATGAAAGTCTGGAGTTGTTAAAAAAAAGTCTCGAATATTTGTTCCGCGAAATATTGAAAAAAAGCATTCGATTTCGACGAATTAAATAACCACGAGTCTCTTTATTTAGAATCTGCCGCGCGAACGTGTCAGTAACAAGAGTTTCACGGGACAATATTCCATTCGCAAGGACATAGCGGCACAAATTTACTTGCCACGCGGTGTGTGCTGGTAGCCCTGTTAATGACACGAACGACGACGCCAGATGTCCATTAAATTTTAATTGAACGCAGATTCGTCGATGACTCGGCACCGGGTTTGACAGCGCGACGGGAATCGCGTTAATTAAGCGGCATTTGATTCCTAATAGATAAACGAAACTGGGTTCCCCAGGTATCGAGTTGCCATTTGCAAGAATCGATTACGGTTAATGACGATGGACAATTGTACGCGACAAACGAGCTCTTCTCCTCTTCTTCTTCTTCTTCTCCTGTTTTTGTGTACAGCCGCGACCGGGCAATTCTTTTCATTGGGCATTCACTTGTTGATTACGAAACGAGACGGGGTTAAGTATTTCCGATTCATTATGCAGATTTTCGACAATTTAATTATCATCCGCCGTCGCCGGGGTTGTAATATGAGAATTATTCAATGAAATTAGTCTCGAGGGTCTATTAAAGTTCATCGACGGATGCTGTCTTTGTTGCGAAATTGGCCAAGAATTGGGGAAGCTGAAAATGAGGAGTCGAAGAGATGGTACTCATATTTCATGGTTTTATGGTTCTAGACATGGAATTTTCTATCGTTTGAGTGGAATAAAAATGATTCTCGTTTAATTTCTATTTGGTAAAAATTCCAGCCGTTTAAAGAGCATACACATTAGGATGAACCTCGGTTATACTCAGTGAACATTGTTTTCTAAGATTTTTTCGAGACAGTCCCAAAAATGATGCAATTATATAATTTTTTTAATCGATTGTTTAACATTATAACCTATCACCAAGATGCATTTTTGCATCTCTTCAAAATAGTGTCCAAACATCTCATGGGAGTATTAATAAAAGAGTTATAATTTGGAAATTTCAAAAATTGATTTAGGAGAACAAAATTTGTTTTATTTAATACGTACGGTATCCAGAAATATTCTATTAGAAATAGGGACCTAGATGTATGTGGCCCCATGACAAGTGGCAAAGTATGGTCAGTCGCACGTAATCGCTCATAAAATGAAAATGACCAATTCTAAGATAAAGTGACTGACTCTCAACACAATATCTATCAACATTACATCATTTCAATTACCAAATGCACCCAAGCAACAACGATGCTTCTGAAATCCACGTTGTCCTCCCATGGATTTAAAAAGCCGGACCACAAAGCCCATTACACTCGGACTCTCAGCCGCGAACGCAGCACCTGTGTCATAATCTTCGCCGCCATTGTGGTCTCGGTTTTTTCACCTTCGCAGGTATAAACATAAATTCCACCCCATAGAAAGTTCAAAGTCGAGCCTACCTGTCGCGTCCACAACGATCGACGACCATTCACCGAGAGACGTCGGATGAGCGTGTCTTTCACGGCCTGGAATAACCCTACGAGGGATTAAAAGCACCTCTTTTCCAGTCCGGTTTCTTTTTTCAACGCGACTCAGCCGGGGATCCCATAATAATCTACTTTATTCCCCCCCTTTTTTTTTGTCGCCAGGACGTGGAATTGCTGGAGGGAATCATTCCGCAGGAGGCGATGGAGGTGGAGGTCTCCCACTGCAGGGAGCTGAGGATCCAGTCGGGCGCGTTCGCGGACGGCACGCCCTTGAAACGGGTCCACGTGTCGGGCATCTACAGCCTGGTGGCGAAGAGGCAGGCCTTCCAGAATCTCAGCGCGCCGAACACGCATCTCGAGGTGTCCGAGTGCAACAGCGTGATCTTGGAGAGCCACGCGTTCAGGAATTCACGGGGGACGCTGAGCGTCTCGATATCCAGGTGCAGACACGTCGGCATCAAGCCGAACGCGTTCTCGAGGCTGCTCTGGATCGCGGTCAGGGAGGTGCCCGAACTGGAGCTGTCCAGTAACGCGTTCAAGCTCGAAGCTTCTCAACACGGCAGGCATGGACCAGCGACTAAGGTCAGATCATACGACTGATTGTATTCTATTGTGTTGCGATAAGCTGTGCCGCGGCCTGCTACTTTTCTGTTTGATACGATGCTTTACGAAAGTGTTCGAATACCTTTCAAAACGAAATGTCTTCTCCCAAATTCAACCAAATTATTTAAATTTTTTAGAGATTTTAAGGAGACTATTTATTTATTTATTCATGCTTTAAACCAGATTGTTTATTAGTATATAGGCATAATATACGTATACATATATTCTATATTACTTATTGCTGGTTTCTGTGTTCTTAAAGAACATTGTTCAAGAAAATCGTAAATTATTCGCAGTCCCTTTATATCAGGATTATGTAAGAAGGAACTAATACAAAGAGGAAGATAGAACTTATCCTTGAAAGGCTTTGTTCCTAGCGTAATACGTCCGTTCTCATAATTGTCATCGTCATTGTCATATAACATGGTCAAGATCTTGGAACTTCGCTGCGCACTGGCAAACGTTATTGGCTATAAAATGAACTAATTATTTAGTAGTAATGATTTAATAGATAGCAATTTGAAATTAACTAGTTAGTGAAGCATTTAAATTGTTAATGGCCAGTGTAATGAACTAATGTAATGATTAATGTCATGACTAATGTAGTGAACAGCCAATGAGCGAAACTGAACTTCTCTGAATCTCGCGCCAGTCAAGCTCGCCTCTCATTGGTCGCTGTTTTTCGTTGACATCTCGTAAACAAAGCCACGGATTGCATTTGCGCTAAGGATAAAGTTGTTTCAAGTGACCCAAGCAATGTCTCATTTCCGAATTTTTCAGATATTTTTGCGACATCCTGAATATTGCAATTTACTTGGAGGATGATTACTTTTAATAAAATTTTCTTAAAGATACATCACGATTACAAGAATCTTGCAATAATTGATCTAAACCTCATAAGATGGAATTTTAAATAATATGATCTAGTCTGTTGTAAAAAGGGAAGGTTTTTTGTAGTCTCTCGGTTAGATATATCTCCAATAGTATTTTAAGGTTAATAATTCTGAGATTATTCTATTAATTCCAAGAAATTAATTCTATTTATATTATTATATAATACTTCTTTTATTCATTCTAAGATTAGTTTACCAGACAGTGTCAAAACAAATTTCTCAAATGTCTCAACGAGAACGCTAATATGCATATAAAATGTATACGTTTTATGGATATATATAAAAATGTTAACTTCGCATAAACAATACGAGCTGTCCGAAGTATCATAAAACTTTAATGGCATACACTTTAATGGCATTGATGAAACGATTCGAACTCAGCCCCGTTTCAAACTCTTTATTTTCCAATAAAATTGTATAGGTTCTCTTTTAGGAAAGTTTTAAACGAATTCATTTGTGCGCACAGATGCCTCGGTGCAAGCAGCACTGAATGCGAAAGTTCGGACACGTAATTACTGATTGCGCGGAGTTTGAAAGAACAACGTAGCTGAACTTTAAGATTCCTACGATACCATTTTAGCATTTGATAATTTTAATGCTAAGGAGCATCGGTAACAGCGACGAAATGACTTTTTAAATTTTTAGTGTTCCAAAGAAAACGTTATCTATCAATTTATTTATCTATTATAAACATTATCTATTAACATTATCCAACACTGTCATATTTGCTTGTAATTTAGCATGAGTATTGTTTCTAAATATATATATATTGTTAATAAAACATACGGTTCTTACCGTAAAGTTTTTTTTATTGTTTACGGTAAAGTATTTTTTATTAAAATATCTAGAAGGTTGTTATATAACTTTTCAAGTAATTGATTCAGAATGTGAAACAGGAAAATATGAAAGAAAGGTATCGTCACTATCGTTAATGGTGATCAAACAAAAAATTTATGGAAACCCTTATTCGGTTCATCTTAACCCTTTCGCTACGCAGCATATTACTGACTAGTAATACACTGGGGGGTACGGAATGCTACGAAGTCGAAGTCGTTTCTTGTTCTCTAAATTTTGCAATGATATTTATTGTATTTAGTAATATCACTTTATTTTATAATATATAAAAATTTATAATCATAATTTATTTTTTCTAATATTATAGTCAAATGTTTGTTGAGTAACAAAAGTATCTTACGTAAAATATGAAATAAATACGCTTTTCGTATATAAATGATCATTGTTCGAGGCCGTATATAATACGCTCGTCGGAGCGAAAGGGTTAAATGTGTCATTCGCTAATATTTTTAGTTACTAGTCGCGTATTCTATAAAACCAATATTTCCAGTAATTACGATCCCCCGTGAATATACGAAAGAAGCGTTCGTCGAAGTGACCAGATCTTTTCAATAACCAAGGTGCCCGCCGCGCTAGCGTTGCATCGGTCCCAAAACAAAGCCGTTTCATTACGGTTTTACTTCGGCGTTGCCGCGTATCCGGTCCATCAAAAATACATCTATATCGTCAATCAAAGTTGCCGCAGAGTTTATGAAACCGTGACGTTTGCGCTCGGTACGCGAGGGGGGGGGGGGGCGTCGGAGCGGCACACGCCCGGCGAATATTCGAAGCGTGCGCGTGTCCGCGGCCTCAAACGTTCCGGTCAACTATTTTTTTCCGCGACTTCTCATTGCGTATTCCAACAAAAAAAGAAATCTGAATATTTCAGTGTCGGGCGTACAACCGCGGCCTGCTCCCGCGTTTACAATGTCGAAACTTTTAATTTTCCGGCGTGCCGGGTCTCGAAAAATAAACCGGACAGCTGTGTGCACACTCGGGCGAACTTACAAATTCACCGGGCGGAGGAGAGGGGAGGGGAGCCCCCCCCCCCCCCCCCCCCCCCCCCCCCCCTTGGTGTATCCGTGGCATCGCGCGGTCCTTTGAAAACTTCGAAATACCCGCTGAAAGCTCTCCGTTGCAACATCACAGAATTCATTTATGGGAAACGTGTCAAAAACCGCGGATCGAGTTTTCGCCGGTGGGCGTTGCGAAAATGCGCGGGGAGTCACGTTTATAAAAAGCCGAGGCGGCGACGGGTTCTATCGATGCAGCCGGTGCGTTTACGCCGTACCACCGCGGCGATGAGCCAATCGATCGCGGAGAAATGATCGCGACAAACGCGCGCGTCCGGCCAGACGATCGTGACCCCCGACGCCGGCTGTTTGGCGTCCCTCCAACGACTGCGACGCCGTCGCCAACTTCCTTCGGTGGTTTCCGCTGTAATCTCGATTCTCGAATTCCTCCGTGCAGATTATGTTCCAAAGCGTGAGAATCACGGAGCTGCCGACCGCGGTCTTTCCGTCGGCGATCGCCGAGGTCCGCATGGACGACATCTCGACCAAGGTGATACGCAAGGACGCGTTCTGCGCCATGACGATATTCACCGTCACCATCAGCAACGCGTCCATCTTGGAGATTGAGGCGGGCGCGTTCAGCGACCGGGCCCTAATTCAGAGCCTCGAGTTCGTTGACGTTCGACTGAAGAACATCGAACGAGGCGCATTCAGAGCTGGCCACGACAACCTCACCATTCAATACTCAAGGTAAATTAACCTTTGGTTTGCAGGTCTTTGTACGAAGAGGTTATGTTCGTGGCTCTTCGGAATTTGTTACGATGTTGTTTCGCAACCTATTTCGAATAGTTTGTGTTGAAGTTTTTAATGTTTTAGTTAATTAGAAGCGTGGTTCTTACTATTATGTGTTTTAC
>NC_135778.1:6047179-6058436 GCF_028453695.1 Augochlora pura
ATAAGCTTGTACCATACAAGCATACCATAAGCATTACCGAGTACCGAATACCGAATACCGAATATCGAATACTGAATACCGAGTACCGAGTCCAACTTCAATTTCAATCTCCAGCACCACGAACATATCAACAGCATCTTGAAATTCGTTCATTTTCGTGATCCGACGTATTCACATTATAAGATAATGCGTAACTAACTAGTATGTTTGTATGGAATTGTAGAATTGTAGAATTCTAGAATTGTAGAATTGTAGAATTGTAAAAATGTAAAAATGTAAAAACTTAGGAATGTAGGAATGCAGGAATGTAGGAATCCTGGAATGCAGTAATGCAGGAATGCGGGAATGCAGGAATGCTTGAATGTAGGAATGTAGGAATGCAGGTATGCAGGAATGCAGGAATGTAGGAATGTAGGAATGTGGGGATGTGGGAATGTCGAAATGTGGGAATGTGGAAATGCGGGAATGTAGGAATGCAGGAATGCTGGAATGCAGGAATGCAAGAATGCAGGAATGTGGAATGGAGGAATGTGGGTATGTTGGAATGTAGGAATGCGGTAACATTTCGGCATATATTTGAGTCCTACTTAACACCTTCATCGCCGATAATCAATCACTAAAATCCCCGTACAGTTAAAGCAATTGAATTAATTAAAGCGAAACTAGAAAGTCAATATTTCTCGCCATTAATATATAGATAACATTAGAACTCTTTCGCATTCGTAACGTTCTAATCAAATTCCGTTTGTGCAAATATATTGCAATAAAAATGAATTTTCAAAATTGGTCATAAAAACTACAAATCGACGCAGTTTTGAAAGTGATCGTAGCGAAAGGGTTTCAACAGTTTCGAAAATTGACGGGACTTAAAATTCTGACGAAACGCAACGAAATGCGGAAAGTCTAAAAAAAAAACTGTGAGATCGTTGGTATAATCGGCCGACGACAGTAGGAAAACTCGCTTTCCAGTTATTATCCGGGTTCCGTAAGACAATATCTTCAGATATTATTAGCTGACGCGTCGCCGAGTACATCAGATCCCATCCAATTACAATGCCCCGATATATTATATCCCCGCGTAAGCTGTTTTCGCAGACTACCGGCACCGTGAGATGGAAAACGCGTTTACGGTCTAAGCCAGGACTTAATATAAGCCGTTGACCGGCTTCGCTAGTGATTTCGCTGTTCCGATAAGCTGATCGTACCACCGGGAGACGTCCCACCGGCGATCCTCGATCGATTTTACTGCTATCCCACCGCAGATTAGGTCAGGGACCACAGAAACGGGTTAGAGTACGTATGGGCGACGGTAGCACGACCGTATCCGAGTGATGAGATGATTGCCCTGCTAATGAAACCTGATAGAGAAGCTCGCTTCGACTGCCTTGTTGCGGATTATTCTGTCGCGGAACGCAATGGATCATGCCGGTGATACCGTACACTTCCGTTTACTATGAGACTCGATATATGTAGACGGTCACAGATCGCGCCGCGGTCTCTCACGACTCGACGCACATGGCATCCGGAAGAAACCGGCGTCTGTAAAAAAGTATAGCGCTCGAAACGGTCTAGAGACAATTCCAAGTACGAGATTCCTCCATGAGCTTAGACGCTCTACAAGTTGCCCTAAAAATGTTCCGTGCCCGCAACAATTGAAATATATGGTGATCTTATTGGCAGGAATGTAGATCAACAATGAAACCACTTGCCTCACTCATCAACCAGATAACAGGAGACACTTTTCGAATTTTAGCTTCAAATTAATTATCTATCCACAAGTAATTATTTTACTTTTTGTGCAATAGTTGTATTTATGACTTCTGCATGCGAATACAAAAATGTTGATTATGTAAGGGTAGTAAATAATACTAAATCTCAAAGACTGACAGCATGAAACCCTCACACCTGGTGAAGACACTGTTTCAACATATGATCGAACGAATTCCTTTGTTCAAGACTCATTCTTTCGTTCTGTAGTGTTAACAATGGAGATTTTGTATACCAATTGTATATTTTTGTTTATCTGCCGTTACAGCAATTTCCATAGAATCGATCGTGATTTTATTCACTAGGAGCTGTTGTCACATTTTGCGCTGACGACAGCCATAATTCCCAAGTTGCAAGAAAAGAAGATTTCAAGAAAACGTACGTATTGTTTAAAATAATAAATCATTTTAACTAGGCGCAGAGAAGATAAACTCTTCGGACACTTTCGCCGTTTTCTATTCCACATATTCGTGTTCGTGCAAACCAAAGTCTAAATGTTAAATAACAGCAACGAGCATTCTTCTCTTTATAATTCTAATGCCGCCGCGGCGGGCATTGCCGCGAGTTTGATGAACGATCGCGTGCGACCGGTATTATCGTTTCGGGCTTCGTAAATAAGCGGAATGTTTCAAGGTGCCGGGCCAGGTGACACCGACCTGATCGACGAACGACGAAACTTTCCGGTCGAGTTTCTGCCACGGTCTGGCCACATACCGGGTGGCGCGTCTTTAATATCCACCGAGTGTTCCTTACGAGCCCGGTGTGTCACGTGTCGCCAAGATATTAGATCGCCGATCTAATGGACTTTTGAGCCAGAAGATCTCTCTATATAGGTTTACGTGTATCGCCTGAAATTCTTCCCCGTTTCTGGCGGTGGTTGTCCTCTTTTTTTAAACCGTAGCGCACGTAGCGTTGAAAACTCGCTTAAATGATCGAGCTATCCGTAATTGGCACGATGCTCTTTATTATTTCGCCATTTTTCTTTTCATTTTCGTTAAATATACTCCGTCTTGTGTTTATAAGATTCTGATCGTTAAATCTGCAATTATAGTCTTTGGCATTTGTCTACTATGCTTTGTTTAGGCGTTAATAGGAGGTGTTAATAATATTAGCCCTTTGCGCTCGAAGCCATTTTAACTGTAATTCTAAAATTATTTTTCTGACATATAGCATCTCTATTTTATATCACAAAATGTAATTTACGCATATAAAATTAAATCTTGTAACTCGTGCAACAACGATTATACTTGTAATAATTTTTTATAATATAGAAATTATTTGGAACGTGCTATAGCTATTTCAATGGTGCCTCGAGGTCGCCACTCGAGTGCAAAGAGTTAGTTGTTAATGCTAGGTTTACGAAACGAGTCATTAGAAACTTCTTTCACTTGCAATTACTGAAACTGTAAACACAGATTTATGGCGAATCGACTCAATGAGTTTGTTCAATTGGGTTTATTTATTATAGAAAACATTGCTAAATGATAAAATATTTGTAAAACGCTTAGTTTAAGTGAACGTAGTTTATAAATGGTTTATCTGATCTATCCCCTATAAAATGTAGAACATGATCTGCTAAATACGTATAAATTATTCGTATCTCTTAAATTAAATTCTGCTATCATTAATATTTCCTGCAATAATAGCTTCCATCGACAAAAGCTAGACACATCACAGTACAATCCACACTTTCGCGTTTTTGGAATAGCAGTAGCTACGAATGCTCGAGGATCCGCATTCCGTTTACCGAGCAGTTCTTGGCCACGATGCTGAATGAGACTTCGAATCATTCACGAGCACACCTACCCGCACGTTTTCCAACTATTTCCGCGGGGTGCGTCGCTGCGAAAACTTGCTGAGAAAATCGAGCAAACGGATATTTCAATAACGGCGGCGCACCGTCCTATTAATAAAACAAGCCTGAATGCTTCGTCGCGAGCACGCTGTTCGAAACTTTCCCCGCGAAGTTTCGATTTCCGTCACCGAATCAACCACCTGGCGAAACGTCAGAAACTCGCGGCACAGCTCGAGATCAATTCATTATGAACAGATGAATTCAGAGAAGACTAGGATAGATATAGAAAATTGACTTCCTGAAATTGGGAATTTCTTCCAAGCGTCGCAGATTTTCAATTGTCAGAAAATATTGTCGTAAAATAATGCCTTCGTGGTTTCGCGACAGAGCATCGTGCACTTATAAAATAATTATAGTTTACAAATAATAATCGTAAACGTTAAAAGGCAATTGTGAGTTCGTGACCGAATAAAAATCAACGGCGAGGGCTACCGTTGAATGAATTAAAAAGAGGACGCGAAACTGTTGTCACGTGCGAGACGTAAACATTCGTACGAACGAGCACGCGTGATCGTTTCGTAAAATACGAATCCCAATAAAATTTCCATAACAAATAATATCACCGATACAAACGTATAAAACGTATTAACGAAACTTTCGTTGCAGACCCGTGTGAAAGAACCTTTAACCGATAAGCAATTACGACTTTTTCCACGCGTCATCCAACAGTCCCTTTAAATTTCCGCGCAGCAGACGAGTTGTCCTGTCCAATTCGAAAAAAGTGATCTCCGTCTAAAACGGGTCCGAATATTAATGAGAACCGAAAAATTGCGTGGAACGTTTTTCAAAGAAGCTCGTTTACCATTCGTGGAAGGTTTCGCCGTCGGTCCCGTCGATTCCACCCACGGCTGGCGAAATGATAAAACGTTTGCCAGTCACGTGTTGACGATCTCCGGCCAGCCTAAGTGTGTGCGCGCGCGCGCGCTCTCGCTACCGAATAAAAGAAAGAACGGCGACGAGACCGAGAAACAGGATGTCGCCGCGGCGGACGCGTTTGTACGCGTGCAAGTGCGAAAACCTCGGACCGCGATAATTATAAATATGAACCAGAAAACGATGTTCCTTCGGCTCGCTCCAGAATGCCAAAAATAATACGCCAACCTCGAGTCGATGTTTCCACGGTTTTCGTTTATCTTGGAACAGCGATCGCTACGAGATTTCGTTGTCTCCCTTGATTAGCTGCTTTGCGTTACGAATTAATTGAGGGCGGCGTAAATATTTCCATTATTAACCCCTTGATTTATAATATCGAGTCATAAAGTATATACTTGCACTATACTAACGAGTGATAAAGATTTTATGCATGATCTATTAACCCTTGCACTCGAGTGGTGACTCTGAGGCACCACTAAAATTGTTACAGCACGTTTCAATATAATTTTTATATTATGAAAAATTAGATTTCAAAAATTATTGAAAGTATAACTGTTGTTGCACGAGTTACAAGATTCAATTTCGTATGAATAAAATATATTTTGTAATATAAAATTAGGATAATATATGTCAAAAAAGTTATTTTAGAATTACAGATAAAATGGCTTCGAGTGCAAAGGGTTAAATAGGAATATTACTAATTTATTTCAAATCGAAGCTAAATAATATTCTTCTGTTATCGAAGTACTGAAACGGGAGTAAATAAAGACAGTACAAGAAATAGGAATTGCCTAGTCCTATTAATGAAAGTATTGAAAATGAATAAATGAATGAATAATTAGCGCAGCATGAAAGCAATCGTAATGCACAAGAGGTTAATACTGTTTCTGCTGCGATTTTGTGTATACCTATTTTGACTAAAAGGTGTTTTTCGATATCTTTCCGTTTAAATGCAAATAATTGTCAAAACTGCCGGGATTTTTAATTATTAGTTAAATATAGACAATTATATAATAGTAAATGTTAAAGTTAGGCAACAACTCCTGCATTTTCCATTACAACTAAAATAAGGATTCTCTAATATAATTATATAATAATTATGTAATTATATAATTATAAGATAATTATACATAATCGATATTATGCTGCAAAGTGGCGTTGATATTTATATGTAAAATCGATTAAAATTACTCATTATTGTGAATTATCTAGTAAAAAATGATATCACTGAATTAACAACTGCACAAAGAGTAAAATAATGACTTGTGGAGAAATAATTAAATTTATAGAATAATTTGAAGTTAAAATTCGGAAAATGTCTCTTTTTTCTAAAAGTGTCTGCTGTTATCTGGTTGATGCGAGGCAAATGGCTTCATTGTTGACCTACATTTCTGCCAAAAACACCACCATATATTTCCATTCTGTAAGATTTAATTACAGCGGCTGTATTACGTTCTCGTTAGGTTGCGAATATTTCGCGCATTACCCGCAGAAGCATTGTAATTCATTTCAATTTTGTGGATATTCATTTCCGTCGAGATAATCCGAGAAATTTTACGAACTCGATGATATCAAACATCTGACGAATTTGTGCTGGAATAACAAAGTCTCTTAATTAGCACAGTAGTAATATACTATTATTTAATTTGCTTATAATTCGCATACTTCAGTTTTGCTATTCACAACCGTATCGCTTGCGAATTCGTAAAAATTTCAGCAAATAACAAAATTCCGATGAAATCTGAAAAAGAAGACCGACGTGAAGTCATATGACCTGAAATCACACGTGATTAAATTATCGTAAGATTTAATGATTGCAACAGGTTTGTTTATCAACGTGAAAATTTCAAATTCTTCAAACTTTTGCGAAACATTTGCACGTCGCGGACTGCGAGATAACCCGAGTATAAGCGAAGTGGGACATTCTCATTTTACAGAATACGAGGTAATCGGCACTTATACGGAGTATTCGATTCCGGCAAATTGAAATCAATTCAATTCACTCGGATTCACCGCGACCCACTTAAGCACCGCGTAGCTAATATGGAAATCTGAATCACCCTGTATCGACAAAGAGGCGAATTCCTTTATTACGACTCATTGCCGGGGTTTCGAGTACTTTGCAGACGGCGTATCGGCTGGAGCAACTCGTGACCCCGCTTTCTCTCCCTCCCTCTCTCTCTCTCTTTCTCTCTTTCTTTCTCCGTTCTATCCGCGTCCCTCTCTTCCCCATTGAAATCTAAATATACCCCATTATATTAATAGCGTATGGTGTGTGGCGATGGCAGAAGGACCGTTTCATACGCCCGCGATGCCCCGCCGATGCTTTCGGCCGAATGCAGAAAACCGCATTCTTTCGGCGCGCTACCGTTTACAGGACGTGTCCCGCCGGCTGGAAAATGCGCCGCGAGAGTTGCTTACACGCTCGAACCGCGGGTTCCCTCGCGCAATATTTTTCAGCGAATTTTTTCAGCGTACGCCGCGCGTCGCCACCGCGCCATAACCTCTCAGTCTCCGAAACGGGGTGACAGTTTACCCACCACCCTTTTTTTTTCTTCCATTGCCCGAGCCTCGGACAAAATAATGAAAACGGTTTGCATATTTTAAAAGTATTCCGCGCCGGGACGCTTCTTCGACGATTAATGCGGCCGGAATTTTCCTGGGAATAGAATCATCGCGGTCGCAAATGCGCGCTCTTTAACTCCGTCCATTGTTGCGATTCATTTAATCCGAAAATACAGTTTGTTTTAATTGTAATTTTTCACGCTGCGATGGTAGTTCGTGCGCGTTCTATGAAAATTAAATGCGTTTCGATTGCGAGATGGTTTATAATTGTTTATCGTATATTCTGTTTTATTGTCTGCAATTTACGCGCCTATTGAAAAGTTGATAATATGTGTTCGATTATCTTTAAATTAACTTTTTTTAAAAATGGTGAAATATGTTTCGAGACCGGAAAAATATGACACTAAAATGGGCGTGTTTCGTTTAATTCGAAACATATTTCATTTACAAAGGTTTATACAAAATTTTGCATCCTTCTATGTGTAGATATTAACAATTTTATATCGTCATGGATGATATAATTGTTACAATTGAATAAAAATTTTATATCGTCATGGATAATATGATTGTTACAATTGGATACAAATTTTATAAGTTAAACATTTTTTTAACCGAAACATTGTTAGTATAAAAATTATTTTGTGACGTGACAGAATAATTTTACTGGTGCCTCAGAGTCACCATTCGACTGCAAAGGATTAAATGTATCAACATGTTTACTAATTCATAGTAAAAAATATTTTGCTCAAAAATTAGTCAGCACGCAATTTCTAAACAATTACAACACTAAACGTTGATCAAAAGTTCTGTCATCGAATAAAAGAATGAAATCATTGCAATTGTTTGAACATAATCGTATATTATTTATAAACTAATTAATTATGAAATAATCTTTGCACTGACATAAAAAATTATTAACCCCTTGCACTCGAAGCCATTTTAACTATAAATCTAAAATAATTTTTCTGCCTTACAGTGTTTCCATTTTATGTGACAAAATATATTTTACACACATTAAATGATTTCTTGTGACTGGTACCAATCGTTTTACTGTTAAAAATTTTTTCAATCAAAACTTTGTTAGTATCAAAATTATTTTGTGACGTGACAGAATAATTTTAGTGGAGCTTCAGGATCACCACTCGAGTACAAAGGGTTAACCCTTTGCACTCGATGCCATTCTAACTGTAATTTTAAAATAACTTTTCTGACATATAACATTTCCATTTTATATAACAAAATATATTTCATGCATATGAAATCGAATATTGTAACTCAGGCAACAACAGTTATATTTTTTAATAATTTTTGAAATCTAATTTTTCATAATATAAAAATGATTTTGGAACGTGCTGTAACAATTTTAGTGGTGCCTCAGAGTCACCACTCGAGTGCAAAGGGTTAAATCACTCGGGTCGAAAATTAACTAGTTCAGGAATCACGATTTCGTGCGGCTACAGAATCGAATCATCGCGCGACGCGTTAAAAAGTAGCCGGAGCCGAGGGGTCCGAAAACTTTCTCATAGCTGTAGCCGTGTGAAAGAGCCGCGGTGTCGGGAACTATTCGAGTGGTTCGAAGGATGCGATGCGGGTTCCGGTATGCAGCCCTCTCTTTCAACGGCGCGTCCCCCGACATCCCGTTCCGGATCGATTTCCCCAAAAAACCGGCCGTCGAAAGGAACCGCGCGGCGCGGAGGAGCCCGGGATACGGTCCCGCGCCACGGAATCGTTTCTCTGTTCGATTGCGCGCGGGGCGGCAACGGCGCCCCGGCTGCCGCGCGATAATCAGCTCCAATTACGGTGTGGTTCGTTTTTCGACCGGGGGAAATGATTCGTTGACGAGGGGGCGTTGCTTCTCGCCGGGAACGGAATAAAAGGGAACCGCATACTCGCGTGAAAACGCAATTTTCTGGCTCCCGGTTCCGGACTTCTTCCTTCTCCGCGATTGTGTTACTTCGTTAAAATGAGACCACGCGGGGATCCGTGTGTGTACGCGTACAGCGGCTGAGGGAAAGCGCGCCGTAACTCGCGCCAGGCGGAAGCATTAACAAGCCGAGAAATGGGATTTGCTCGGGACTTGGTGGCTACCGAGAAAAATGTACGGGTTTCCTGTTTAGAACGACACGGTTGGTACATTGTCTTTAGGTAGAACCAAGGCGCGATGAACCTCTCAACTCGAAGAAACCCCTCAGCGATTGCTCAGCTGGTCTTTAAAGCCAGATTTACCAGACCAATAAAAATGACTGCTTTTGCAATTTCAATTGAAAATTTCTACCGCGTGTAACATTTTCTTGCCGATACGATATCACGACTTTTGTAGCCGTAACTGAAGAATCAGTTTCTTTGCAGTTTCCTCTATAAAAATTTCCAGACCTTGATCAATAAATAATGATTTCATTTTAGTGAAACGTTCCGAAGGAAGCAGGAAGGAATTTCAATAAATGTTTTGCCGTAAAATATGGCAGCTATTTTCGAGGAGTCAAAACACAAGTGAAGGTGGCCAGATTTCCTCCTCTTCGACGTCGATATCGGTGGGAAGAGTTACGGCTGGTTATATCTTGTAACTGATTGATCGTCCGTTTGTCGCGAAGACTTATCGGCCGGGCTCTGTCGGCCCCCGGGAAAAGAGTTATCGGGCCACTCGATTTTCACGAGGACCGTTCTTAATAGCTTTCTCGCCGCGCAGCCCATTTCTTACGTAACGCCGCCGATTACTCTGATAAAATCGACTTTAATGAAACGCGGCCAACTTGCTGCCGAGGAATCGTTCCGTGGATGAAAAAGAAGAAAAAAAAGAACGGTGACACGGTCGAACCAGTTCAACAAACCGTGTTCCAGTTTTATCGACGCGCAAGAAACGGACGAGTCGCGTTCGCCGGGTTGTCGCACGAAAATTGCTTGCTACTGCGAGACGGACATGCTTCAATTATAAAAGAATGCTCGAGACATGATTGCTTCTGGCAACGAAACCGACAGTTTTGTCAATGGAGAAGGGAAAGATGATAACCAAACATGAACCATCTACTTTAGAATTCATAGTCAATTGGTATAACCCTTTTTTTGGGGCGTTTAAAGTCGCATCGACCTTTTGGTCATTAGCGACATCAGGGTGCTGTTTTTTTCAATATAATTGGTAGATCTTGTAAATATATTTACAAGAACATTGTGGTTCATTGATCGAGCAATGAGGTAAATTATTAATTTGGAAGCTATTTTACTCCTTGGCCATTTGAGTGCCGCGTGTCTTTGCTGTTTTACCGTCCAAAAGTTCCAAGGAATCTTCTTCAATAAAGACATTTAACTTGAAAATATCTCGAAATCTAATAATCTTTTTGCCATGGTACCCTAATCATTTTTTACGTAGAACGAACAGAAGAATCGATCTGTGCAATAAAAAAATATGCATTTCTATTTAAAGAAATTATGCAATTGTTAATTGCACATGCACTGCTGCATCAAAAAAGAATTAAAAGGCCTACAGATATAGTGCTCTTCGAACCATTTATCTTTCTCCTTTGGCATTTTTTCATAAACGCAATAATAACAAGGTTATGACTTAAAACAATTTCAAACCCTTGCACTATCGCTCCCTTTCATGCTGCGACGATTAGCACCTATTCGTACTTAATAATTTTCCTAATAACATCAGACAATATTTTGTCCTATATTGTCATTATTTATCTTCGTTTCTATACTTTGATAACAGAAGAATTTATTTTTACATCGACGTAGAAGAAATTAATAATATTCATATTTAGTAGATAATTATTATAGTGCAGGGGGTTAACCCTTTGCCCTCGGATGGTGACTCTCAGGCACCACTAATATTGTTCTTTCGCCCTTTAAAATAATTTTTAAGCAACAATGTTTAATTTCAGAAAAATTGTTAAATATAGCACTGATAGTATGAATCACGAGAATTAATTTGGTATATATAAAATACACTTCGTCGCTGAAAATGAAAATACTATAAGACAGGAAAATTATTTCAGATTTAGAGCTAAAATGGCTTCGAGTGTAAGGGGTTAAGCATCGGGTAGACATTCTTCTTACATCTAGATCGAACGACCGCGACTACGAGACACACTTAAAATAAAACTCGAAGATTCTGCACAAAACGTGCTGTATTCATTTCATCAACTCGGAATCCAACAATAGAGACGAATAAACATAGTTCGGGATTCAACGAAACGACGA
>NC_135778.1:6058936-6074759 GCF_028453695.1 Augochlora pura
GTTTGAAAAAATGTTATTCAATTTTCAAAGGCGTGCGAGCACTGTAGTCCGCCGGAGTATGTATAATTTAATTCTGTCTTCTGTTTGGCGAAGTGAAAACGGGTGACAGAGGAAGGGAAATTTTATTTGAATTTCTTCAAAGGCTGTCAAACAATAGACTGGCGGGACAATGAAATCAAATCAGCGGAGATGATATTTGTGCGAGATATTCATTCGTACCTTTATGATATAGAAATATTTCGTTTAGGTAATGTAATTTTTGTGTGCCTATGAGGTCATTGCGTGCTTATGAAACTTTTCGGATAGTTATGAAATAATTGCGTTACTTGCAATAGTTTTTACATATTTAATTTAATTTCAGTTATTTCAATTCAGTTCCATTTAATCTAATTTTATTTGATTTAGTTCAATTCAGTTCAATTTAATCTAGTTTAATTGATTTTGTCAATTCAATTCAATTTAATCTAATTTATTTTTATTTATTTCAGTTCTATTCAATTTAATCTAATTTAATTTGATTTATTTCAGGACTATTCAATTAAATCTAATTTAATTTGATTTATTTCAGTTCTATTCAGTTTAATCTAATTTAATTTGAATTATTTCAATTCTATACAATTTAATCTGATTTAATTTAATTTATTTCAGTTCTATTCAGTTTAATCTAATTTAATTTGAATTATTTCAATTCTATACAATTTAATCTGATTTAATTTAATTTATTTCAGTTCTATTCATTTTAATCTAAATTATTTTTATTTATTCCAATTCAGTTCAATTTAATCTAATTTAATTCAATGTAATTTATTTATTGTAAATAGGATCGAGTGTGCGTAAGATTAAAAGCAATGAAAATATAATACATAATATTTATAACACACCGAAAGATCTACTAAGATAACACACGGTTTTCGTACGTCGAAATCGAGAATCCTAATCAAATTGATTAGAAAGCCCGCGTTCTACGATTGCAACTGTCCTTACTCGACGAAATGAAGTACAGGTGCCTTTAATCTCGACGGGCGGGAGCGAAAACGTTTGTCAATGGCCCCGGTAGAACTGAGGCGGCCGAGATGGTAGACATTCGGCGAACGAAAGAACGAACTTCGCGAATCCCCAGTACAGCAATCCAATCTGTCGACTCTATTTCACCCTACAAATTTCGAAAAGAGAATTTGTCCACGCGTCTCCCGGCTCAGTTTCCCTGTCATTTCGACGCTGGAATTTCATACGTGAAACACGGCGCCGCGATCCCAAGAACGGGATCCATGGGCTTGCAATTAGATTATTCGATTAATGGAATAGTCGCTCAGATGACGACGATTTAGTTTCGTCAACTTTCGTCTCGCGATCTTTCCGGCAGAAGTATGGTACCATTATCAATTTGTTAAACAAGAAATATCGTATTATATGTTAATATCGAACCTACCGAGATTTAAATTAATCGTGTTCTGGTTTATAAGAATTACAAGACTGGATTTATTGAAACTTTCGAGGATCTATAAATTTACAATCTGATTAAATAATCTCTGATAAAATACGTATCGATGTGTTAATAAATATATTGCTAAAATCATCTGTATTTAAATGATAATTTGAAATTACGACAGTTTTGGAAATTATGATTAAATTGGATTTGAACTCAAAGGTGTCAAAGGACACATTTTCGTCGAAATAAATATACACAAAATTGCGGTGGAAATATTATTAAATATTAAAAATATAAAAAATAGTATTCCTTCTCAGATGAATAATTCTTATGCACATGTTGCTCGCTACGATCGGTACTATCGGTCCACGTATTGAAAGACGGCGTTCTTGTAACAACGAACACGTTTCATCGAGATTTTAATTAACAAGAACCCGTAATTGTTAGATTGGATTTCATTTGATCGAATTCCATTTACATAACGTTACTCCTTCGATGTATTTCCACGTGCCGGCGCGAATGTTTATGGAAAAGGTGAAACAGGCTACAATCGCCAGTTATAATAAGAATATAATGAAACAAATAAACAATAATTGAAAATTAAGCCATTGAAACGTGGGGATAAATACGAACGAAATCAATTTACAGTTAAATCAATTATTATCATTTTCGTATGCACGCTGCCCTTGTATATTTGCCGTATCATGCAAGAAAATGTGTTACGCTGCAATGTGCGCGCAATATTGTTCGTATTATTCCTGCGAAATTTTCACAGCGTCCAAATAGTGGGGATGCAATGGCCAACGCGTAATTGTTTCTTTTACTTTAATTAAAACGCGCGACGACATAAACAAATGATTGCAGCGTTTCCAAAGTGCAAAATACGTAACAGTCAATACCTTTCTTTTTGACAAACCAGCTAAGATTCAAAATGGCGAAAAAAATGGTGAAAGTTTCAAAATTAGAAATGCACGTTTCAAAAATACTTGTCCTAAAAGTTGTTCAATTTTTACTGTAAAAAAGACAGTCGATTTGTAAGCTATCTATGTCCAAATTCTGATTTTCGATAATATTGGCTTTAAGAAAAGTAAATAATTAATTATTTGTAGGGACTTGACTACAGATTTCATGTACTTATGACAACGCTTGATTATGCTATTTACAAATTATTAAAATTATTCAGAATGGGAACGAATTTTTACCATTTTTGTTGTAAACATTTATTTTCAATTTTACATTCTATGTTTAATAATTATTGACTTCTCAAGGAAATATACCGGTTAAAATCTATTTGGGTTTGCTTGCAAGTATGTCCTTAGCAAGATGCATGAAAATTATAAATATCAATTTCGCCTAGAATTTTAGAACCTAGCTCAAATCAGTAACAATAGAGTTAATAATAAGATTCACGTCGACGCCAAGGAAATTGTTAAAAAATCCACTAAAGAAACCGATGCGATTGGAACAAGGACCAATAATGATTGTCACGAAATAATCAAAGTATTGTATAAACTATAATCAAGTATGAAAACAATGCCGAGACGCGTAATGCGGATTTAACCCTTTGCACTCGGAGCCATTTAAATTGTAAATTTGAAATAATTTTTCTGGTTCGTGGCATTTCCATTCTATTTAACGAAATCAATTTTTACGCATACAAAATTGATTCTTGTGACTCTTACCAACAGCTTTACTACTTGCCAATTTTTTCAATCCTAAACATTATTGTTGCAAAAATTATTTTGGAATGAAATAGAATAATTTTAATGCCGCCTTAGAGTCACCTCTCGAGCGCAAAGGGTTAATAAATTGTGACGAACGAGCCCGAAAACTGTCGCGTCGCGCGTAGTCGCGGGAGGGTCGAGGGCTCACGGAAAGTTGGTCCATTATCGATATCGGCGGCGAAACAAGAAGCCGGGGGACCGCCTTAAGAACATTACCGCGACGCGGAGGGGACCGTAAATGGAACATCGGGGTAACCCGACAGCGCGAATTAGAGAACCGGGAGCGTTGAAGGAGGAATAGAAGCGGGACGCGACAGGGGAATCGGGGTAACGAACCGGCGAACACGGCCGTGTCTAGCGAACAATGAACCTCGACTAATTAACGCCCGTCGTCCAGAAAACAAACGCTCAAAACGCGAATTCCTTAATTTATCCATCCGCCGCGGGTACCGCGTCGCGATTTATTTATCGAAACAGAAAAAAACCGGTCGTCGCGAGACCGTAACATGGATCCAACATGAATCACTGCCGCGCACAAAGCCCATGGGGCTCCGCCGGCGAATGGAACCGAGGAAAGGGTGGAGAGAGAGAGAGAGAAAAAAAAAAGAAGGAGGAAGACCAAGCGAAAAGTAGAAACGAGGTCGTGAAAACTTGTTTCGCTCTTGCGTCTATTCTTTTACGCCGGAGGTGGCGCGGTTATTTTCCGAGTATCGCGTCCTACCCTCCCCGCGGAAGCATGCTTTCACGATGCACGGAAAGACACCGGCATTAAAGCTCGTCTGCGTACGAGTTCAGAGGTGTTCCGCCGTTTGCGCATATGAAATGTTTCATTTGCCTCGCATATTTCTCGGTTCTGTCGTGCCGGAACGTTTTTCGGACACGTGTGATTTGCTCGGAACAAGGATCTCGTCGAATTTCGAAATCGTTAAATATAGAGTGTTAAAAAAGTCGCTCACAATCGTTAAATAAGAGGTTCCTGAGATCATTTGAGGTAACTTTTTCCTTAGCGAAAATGCAATCCGTGATTTCGTTCGCGAGATATTAAGGTAAAACACTGACCAATGAGAGGCAAGACCAGCGCGAGGTAACCGAGGCAATGAGCGAAACTGGTCTTCATTCGCTGGCGCGACAGCCTCGTGCCAGCCGATCTCGTCCCTCATTGGTCAGTGTTTTTCGCTAATAACTCGTAAACGAAGCCGCGGATTGCATTTTCGCTAAGGAAAAAGTTGCTTCGGATAACCCATATTGATTGACAAACGAATCTAGGATACAATAGCTACGCAAACTATATAACAGTAAAACAATAGCTATGTAAATGCAAAATCTATTCAAAACTCAAACCCTATGTCCGACGTTTACGCCGTTGTAAGGAAAATAGGGGAACGCGACCGATCGTTCCAGCGAATGCAAAAATCCGTTTAAACCTCCCGGGATGGTGGTATGGGGTGCGCGCCGGTTATCACTGATAAAAAAAAAAGGGGAGATCGGGATAGAATGGTGACGTCGAAAGCTGGTGAGCCCTTTTTCAACGACGAATTTTAGCCTACAGATCGTTATTGTCGATAAGGTAGCGATAGCGTTGCACAGGTGAGTGAACAGCTCATTCGTTGATCCCTTTTTCTATGTCTATCTGCGTTCCCCATCGATGATTGTCCCCCTAAACCATGTCCGCTCGACAACAGGTGACAGGGGACGGAATAACGAGCTGCAGTGGAGCAATGCGTTTTTAGTTGCGGATTTATTTTTTCGTGAAATATGTGTTTCGAGAATTTAGGGTCTCGGATGGTCTATGGATGCGACGAAATCAACGAACAATGAGAACAACGCGAATTTATGCGATTTTAGAATTTTTATAAATAGAAAGATTGACATTAAATAGAATTTCATAAGCAATTTTTAAGTCGTTAATTTAAGCTTAATACAATGTGGATACTATTCATTTGTTTTGTAAACATTGTGTCATCTTTCCGTTCATTTGTTAGGTTAGAATACTTATTATTTATGCGACATAATTAGATAACAATACCGATAACACGTCATACCGGTAATAAGAACGAGATTAATCTTTCGATAACCTAATAATTGAAATGAGATCAATATTATCTGAAATTTTGTGGCGCATCATTTATTCAACGATTTTAATCGATCGTGAATGTACAACAAAAAGCTTTCTATCGAGCACTAAAAGTGATTGATAAGAATTAACAAGCTTGTCATTACTCAAATCTATTATTTTTATATTAGAATCTACGATTGAATTAATGAATATGAATTAACAGTTCACGCGAATGAATTTTTATAATTTCGACAATTCTCAAATAAAAATTATGAAGCCAGCGATTTTGGGTCAGCTCGTTAGAATCTAGTGCTAAAAAACGAACAACGCAGAGTTGCTGTGATAAAAGAATTTAAATCCCGGCCATTAAAATCTGTTACAAGAGTCCGAACGAAAGAGATTTGGATTAAATTTTAACGAGATATATATAATACATAAGCTGATTATTAATCGTCATATAAAACAATCTACAGTTTCGCGAATACGTCAGTAATTTGAAGTTTCAATTGAAATCGTATAAAAGGATGCACTTTGTCGATGATATCTCATTTTCGTGTGCTCCATACGTGTTTCCGTATTATTCGATAGGTCGGCATTCGAATTTAAGCCTTTGAAGTGGCCGGTTTGTTCTCCGAACAATGTAACGTTATTTGCCGGCGTAGTTTCGTAGCATGAAAATGAGAAACGCAACGAAATTTGTAATCCCGTGCATGGTTTCTTTGCCGCGCGCACAGCACGAGTATTAACAAGTATAATTATGTCGTTGGGAGATGTTATATTTCATTCTTTAGTCGTGTGTGTATTTTCTTGATCTCCATTAGGTACAATGCGTTCACATTGCTCCGGGCAATTTACAAGGCGTCCGTGATTTGTTACAGTCTGCTTTGGCATTTGTCGTTTAGCCAGACACTTTTCAAGATTTCTGTACACACGTACGTGTGTATGTGTGTTGCCTCGCTACTTTAAATTTGAATAATGATTTTTTATAATGGGAATACGACAAAGAATAATATTACATTTTAATATTTATTAACGAGAGCGTAGAACTTGAAAGTCAAATAACTTCTAGACATTTTAAGGTCTTTGTTTTAAATAATACCGACGATTTATGACAAAGAAAAACTAGCAAGATCGTATTAATAAAATGAATGTTACATTAATAACTACATGTTAATCACAACATGATTGTTACATTAATAACAACGTAATTAATTAATATTACGTTACTTTAATTTTATTACATTTTCTCGTATACATAATGTCACAAAAAATCTTCAGGCAATTACTATGAAAAGATGACCACGAACGACACGGTATTTACCAAACTCGGAAAGCAATTTTCTCGAAATTGTTTTTCGATGAAACGCCTCGACTCACGTCCGCGCAGCCCTCGTATTGTTTAGGTTTCAAACGCGTTCTGGGACAGTACCTTGGTAAGCAGAGCGAACCTAGCCTCACAAGTTTTTGCCCCGACCTGGTTCTGCCACCCCCGCAACACAGTTTCGCCTAGCTCCCGGTTTCGGGCCACGCTGCCGGCCCGAGACCCGGTCTCGCCGCCTCGCCTCGATGCCGTGGCCAGGCTAAAAACCGTATTAACTATCCCCTTTAATTACTAAGGGCGAGTCACGTTGTTTTACGGTGATTCGGCGGGGGGGGGGGGGCCGTTTATTCGAAAAGCGCCCGGTCCGGCGATAATTTTCGATATTACAGGCGCGGAATCGAGCGGGTCGCCGCCGTTTTTCCAATGGTCGCCAACGGCTTTGCGCGCCCTCCGACCCGATTCGCCCTGATGAATCGCCGCCGCAGAAGTTGTCAATTAATTTTCTAATTAGTCGGTGGCACGGTGCCCGGGTGCCGGGCGGCGCCGGGACGCGCGGCCTCTCTCGGTTCCCGGATTTGCATTCGCCCGGTTGTCTTCTTTCCCTCGTTTGAACTTGCGGACTGCTTCTCCGCGCGGTTTCGGTCGCGGAACAAAACCATAATTGAGCCGTTGAAAGCAGAAGCGGTGTAAGTCACGGAACTTAATTTCTGGATAATGAAGGATGAACTGGGAGCACTCGGAGAGGACAATGTTTTCGAGATCCGGCTTAAAATAATAAAAGAGGAATCAAATGAAATGTTTTCTGCTCGCCGCGTTGCAGCGTCGAATTAATATTAAGTAATAAACAGTTACATGATAATTAATTGGTAACTGTTACAATTGTATGTTTATTTAAAAAAAAGGAATTGAAAAATTCAAGCTCTGCGATTTGTTAATTTTTTCGAACGTAACCCTTTTTCTACCGCGAACGCCGCGTCACCCAAATATGGGTGACACTAATTTCTGACCGATCGTGAAAATTCATTTTTATTGTAATATATTAGCTCTACCGAAAAATTCTGTCTGTTCTTAAAAGGAAAGAAAACAATAAATTGTTTTATACCAATATTCATCGTATTATTATAATAATTCAATATAATCGTAACTTATGCCCCGTTGCCAGCGTGATATCGATTTATGAATATTATTTTTGAGAAATATATGTTGTAAACAAAATGATATTAGCGGACATAATATTCGGGTAGGCCTTTGAACAAATTGAATTTGACTAGAATGCGAAAGAGTTCTAATGCCACCCCCTATGATAAATATCAACTTTTTAATTTCGCTTTAATTCATTAAATTGTCTTAACTATGTGGGGATTTTAATGGTCAATTGTCAGCGCTCAATGTGTTAATCCCGCAAAGTGCTCAACATAATTTGTTCGTTTAATGTATGAAACAAAATAGTGTCAGGTATTATCGAAGGTTATGCCGCGCAGCTATACTTTACGAGTCAGAAGTTCTAATTGGAAAGTGTCGTTTAGGAAGCATCTGTCATCCATACTCCGATCAGCGTTCCATAATAGTTAGACGGAGATGAAGCCGCCAGATGGAACGATGGGGCCGTGGCAGTAAATCCTAGGCCATTTTGTCGATTATTAATATCGCCGAGAAAGTCGCCAGTGGAAATATACAGGGCGCGACGGACGTATCATGCATCTTTTAAGATTTACTTACACCCATAAATCTCAGCCCCGGCACTGTCCGCGTTTTTATTGTTTCCAACGGATCGATGGTGTTGCTTTTTTTTTTTTTACCAAATAAAAACTTCGAAATATATCGCCGTAGCAAACACGAGATGCAACGTGTTAAACAACCTTTTTTTCCTTATTTCTCCATTCTCCGAGCTGATTCGATTAAACGAAAATAAAACGGACGCGAATCCATTGTGATCACTGAACTGCGGATTTTATCCGTCTGTAACGAAACGAAGTGCCATTCGATTTGAAACGATACTAAAATTAGAAAAATTGAAATATCTGTATAGCAAAAATAAAATGGAAAGTACGTACATCTAACGAGGTTACTAAATTGTAGATGTTAAGGTTGGTAATGATGTAAATATATGACTTGGCATATTTAGGGCTGTTAATAATTTTATATATCAACTTTGTTGAATATATTTTTTTGAGGCACGTTACTTTTGGAAATAATATTTTCTGCGATAATTGTCAGAAAAATAGTTACACTTATATACATATATAAATTGTAGAATTAAATTTACAAATTAATACAAATTAATAGATTTAAATTTACGAATTATAATTGATTTATAAATAAAATTACGACAAAATTAAAAATTGTTCTATTCAATAGAACATTATTTCTAAATTTACAGAAAATGGAGACAGAACCGAAATTCCGACAAAAATGAAATTCCAAAGTTGTATGATGCAGGCGCAAAGAATATTGCTTTGCGTGAAGATCCGAGATCTATCGATCATCGTCGCGTGATTTATCGATTATAGCTGGCGAGCAAGCATAATACCCGTCCTTTTCCAGCGAATAATATTTAATAGGAAAAGTGTGTCGCGGAACCGAGGAGAGAAGAATGAAGGATGTGGGCGAGAAGGTTACAAAAGGCTGCGTTCGTTAACGACCACCTTTGTCAGCGTGTTCTGTGACAAACAAGTTATGGTCATTACAAACGGCACGCACTATGGTGCAACAATTCCGTATACTTGTTCTGCTTTTTTCATCCTCGCGGTCGAAACTTTCTGTGCCGTAAAGCTTTACGACGACGATGACACCTTCGTTCATCCAAAACGTGCGAGAGATACGATGTAAAAGTATACTGCATTGATTAGAGAAACGTCGTTTTCAGGCGCATGGACCATTTATTTTGACAGTAGTGCACATCCGTTTTCTGTTGTTTAGAGAAAATTAAATGTTAATTGACTAATAAGTGAATTAAAAGATACAAATTAATTGTGTCAGATTATGTCATGAATCAATTACAAATTATTTTATATATCTCATTTAAAACGAATGGATTTACACTATTTTTCAAAATGAACCATCCATATCGATTTTACGTATTTAGTCGTGAGAGATCAAACCCATCTATGCGAACAGGTATCACGTTTCTATTTGTAAGATAAGCTTCTGTCGAATTGATTATTTGGTCTCTGACGCGCCCTATTTTCCCACTTTTCGCGGTATATTCGCGGTAGAACGTAAATAGTCCAGTCAATCAGCGATTTAGGTTATTCCGAAACGGACTGTTACATTTCAATTGGTTCATTAACAACGTCAACGCTACTAATGAGAACTAAACGAGCTTTCGATTAATTCGAACCATTTAAAAGAGACGTGAGAATTTTTATAAATTTCCTTTTTTTATTTGTGTAAGTTCTCGTGCTTAGAAGTGTAGACTAAATTCTTGTCTGTTTTCTGAACATAATAAGCAGACTTCAGATTTTAGATATTTATAATATATACATATAAAACAAAATAATGTTATAGTTTCAATTTATTGAAATTATTGAAAGGATACCTCGGAACCTCTTCAACGCATAATTTATACTTATTTCTCTCAATATTTTACCGATCGGTCATTCGATCATAAAAATTTTGTTCAACGTTAGATTTTCGTTTCTATTTTGATTTTATTTATTTCATTAATCACGAAAGATATTTAATATTTAAGAAATCATATAACAATATTGAAGCTTAGGGTAGCACCATATAACACGTTCATCTCAATAATAGATAAAAAATTGTTGGGTACTACGACAATCAATTCGCGGGCTACCGATCGGGGGAAAAAGCCGATTTATAGGTTACCGGTCGGTAAAGTGTTAAAATATGTCTTAACGTGTCGGCAAAAATCAATTTCTTACTTTCTTTTCGTTGGAAATAAAATATATCTTAATGCGTCAACAAAGATCAGTCTCTTATTTCCAACAAAAATAAATTTATATCGAAGCAATTCGAAATTTGTTTAACAACTGCGGCCAAAGAAAGTGCACGTTCGTCGGCTCGTACGTGGCGAACATAGTTGCGAAGACGTTACGAGCGCGTCCTGTATCACTTGCCATTCCTTAGCGTTTAACCTGATCGCATTACATCGTTAAATTGGCACTAACTGTTGCTAAACGACGGTCGTCCATTGTCGGGGGCTGTCGCCGAGATAAACGAACGCTTCTTCGACGGTGGGGCGGCGGGAGGAGGAAGGGCGACACGTTACGAACGGCTCTTTCGTTATTTCCCCCGCCTAGAATTTCTCCGGGGCCGTTATCGCGAGTTTACCATCGCGACGCAACAAAAGGAACGAAAAGTCGGCCGACGCTCGAGCTTTAATCGTCGATGGAATTCCGTTGCCTTAACGAGCTAATTCGGTTTGGCTTAACAAACTCGGCTTCATGGGAGAAGCTTTTTCCCAACCCCTCGCCCCCCTCCATTACTCGTTCTCGCTCGCTCTGTTCCTCTTTTCTTTCTCTATCTCTGTGACCAGGTCCGACGGAATTCCAGCATTGTTCGGCGCGAGACGCCGTTCGCTTGATTTCCGTTCTCGATTGATTGCGACGGGAAAAGCGGCATGGACAAAAGGGCATCTGTTGCTGCACTGTATTCGGGTACATCGACTTGACGTTCTTAACCTCTCAGGCACGGCTGGATTTTGCACACATATTTACGCACTAAATTGCCATTTCTCTTAATATATATTTTTTCCGTATAGCTATATGTAGTATTAATTACATATATTCTTTTTCTTTTAATAAAACACGTGTCCGTACTATTATAGGTTGCGTCTAGAGATACGATCATAAAAGAACTAAAAGAAAAGATAGTCCTCCACCGAGCGTCTAATATGGGAGGCGCCACAATCTACGGTGACGACTGTTACACAGGTGGCGATACGATCTACGTAATGCTCTTCAACACATTTCTTAGTGGATTGTACATACACACTTTCACTTTAATCGTTTACTTTAATGATTAATACAACGATTGAGTAAAGCACGAAACATTCGCGAAAGCCACTATAGTGACGCGTCGTGTCTAAGAGGTTATGGGAGTCGGCGGCCATTACAGTTCAACAGCATTACACTTTCGGCTATTTGAATTATATTTAAACCTACCATTTCTGGTTAAAGCTTTATATAGGATAGATGTCCCAATTACCGCGTTCTCGAATTAACTCCTTGCCATACTATTTTCTTCTTAATTGCAAGGATGAATACTCTTTCCACTGTAATATTAAGTTGGAAACTATGAAACGGGCGTTTTTGTTTAGTCTGTATTCAGATGCGGCGCCCGTTACATAGTTACCAACCTATTAATTTCTTAGAAGGAAAAGGAAAAATATTTACTGCGTTTTTCTACATTTACTTAAATGATTAAATACCGATGACAAAAGAAGTTCTTCAGCAGTTCTGAAGAATTTAAATGTCATAAATAATTTCATATTTAAATTATACGTTCTATACTTAAAAATATGAATCTAGATAAATATGCATAGTATAGCGATTCGTGCAAATATATCTGATTGGTTCTCTTCGTAGTCACGCAATTACTACATGGGGTTAATTTTACCCAGAACATAATCTATCTATAAATAGTTGTTATTTATAAAGAATAATATAATAATCTATCATATATCAATAATATAATAATCTATCTATCATAACCTATCTGTAATAGTTGTTATCAATAAATAGTTGTCATTACTTGTAGCAACAATAAATGAAATGAGAACCGCTAGGATTCTTTAATTCAATAACATTCAATTTCGTTGGCGCAGAAATAATCACGATTGCGCAACAAAAACGTGTACGAAGGAACAATAGAGCTGCGGAAAGTCGACGCAAAATTTTGCAGCATGCCTGTGGGATCGTCGACCCAGGAAGACACGCAGAAGAATGAAGTCAACGGTATCGACCGCGCGGCGGAATTATTGGCCTCCTGGAAATCGAGATAATTCTATGTCGTCGCTAGCCCCGGGGGAGCATCCTCCGACAATAAATTCATTACAAAGCCGCTTCTAATTGTCGGCTGGTCCGCGAGGCCGGAATGAATTCGCCCGGATCCGCCTACGTCTTAACCGCGCCCAGTTGGCAAATTGCAATCTTCCTGCGGAGTAAACACGCCGGGAGGTATGCTTCTTAGCGGAGCCCCCCTAATCGCGCGACTTATTTATGCAAACTAATTAACAGGACTTACGCGAGGGCTCATTTCCGGCACGTGTTTCAACCGCCTCCTACGATTTTCCTATCTCGAACGGCATTTCCTTTGCTCTTAATGTTTGATCTTTTTTGCGTGACAATATTTTTTCTCAATTATTTTCAATATTTTTGTCAACGATATTACAAAGAGTTGTAGCTACGATATTCGATATGACAACGACTAGATCGCGAACTGACGAAGACTATCTTTATTTTGTACATGCAATGACTTAAAATTTTATTTGGATAATTTTTGATTCGTAATAATTTTTTGAAACGATTTCAATTTTTTTTAAACGATAGAGGAACTACTATGCTAGTATACAAGATCAACCAATTTCGACGTAATTTTTCACCTGCATATAAGTTACCGAAATCTACGAAACGCATTTTTTACATTTTCGTATGTATTTTTTCATTTTCCTGCACTATAACTTAATTCACAGCTATCCTAATTAAGCACTTCTACCATGCCGAGAATTTACGTCCTACAATTTTTATTATAATACATACTTGAATGAAGAAGTTCAAATACAAATTTCCAACAAAACATTTCTATAGTGTCAGGAATTGTAAAAGAAAAAAGATCAGAAACGAACTGCCTTGACTAGTTTGGTAGGTCTTGTTGAACTTTAACGTAAACGCAGACCAAGAAATAGAAAGGACCACCTTACTTTCAACTTATCCCGTGATTTCATAATTCCGATTGTAATGATCGACTTGATAGTAATCAAATCGGCGTTGAGATCGTATCGCGGGCACCGTACCGGTTTGAATAATTCACGTTTGATTGCGTTTCGTTTTCGAGCGGCGGAGAAGGGGCACCGCGCGCTGTTTAAGCTCGAAAAGTTCATTTTCCCGTTCATCGATTCCCAACCCCGTCACCGTTTCCACGATATCAATTTATCGTTATCTACACGGAAATAGAATCCTCTGTTCTCGGCGCGCGGGCATTTGTCTCCGGCCAGCTTTTAGCTGTTGACGATCGAACCTTCCTCTCTCTCTCTTTTTTTTCCCCTGCTCTCCCTCGGACGATATTAAAGCCGCGTTCGTTTCGTTTCGGGGTCGGGCCAGGGGACGAAGAATGGAAAAACGGTCCCTCGGGCTGGAACCGTAAACGAAATGAGGGACGACGGTCCGAGGGGAACGGATGAAATCCTGTTTCTCCCTTGAACGTCGCCTCGAGGCTAAGACAACGATAGCTCATTTCGCGAACGTTTTAATTTGCAGGTGCCGAAATCGAGGGCGGCACGTCGAGAATGACCGGTGCTCTCGATGCAAGAATTACGTCTTCGGTTGAATCATGGGAAATCGGGTTGACTTTTCAAGCTTGAACATTTTTCGAGGTTTTCATCTCACTTCGTCGCGGAAAGGTATTGCGTAAGGGAGGGTTTTTATGCATCGTGACGAAAATGAACAAGTGGAATAGAAAGCTGTGGGGTCGATGGAATTTTTGCATTATTTTCGATGTATTCAAATTATTGAATAATGATCGTAGAAAATTTTTAATTCGTATAAAAATCTGTAACCTAGTGGTAATACTTATTATAATAATATAACAATATTAGTAATATTAAATGAAATATTAATTCATGTACCAAATCAAATTAATTTAATTTTCATGTAATTTCATCTAATTATATTAAATTATTGAATACAAATATATTAATAATAAATACAATAATTCTTTTGACGAATTATTCGCCTTTAAGAAACTTTCAAGGCTTGTAATTATACATTCGTTTCAGTTGCACAACGAGCAAAAGTAAAAAAGTCGTGCAGCTGTTATCGTCGATCTAATCGATATTTTTATGACCTTTATTCCAATTGCAATGAAAACGTCCCCCACGATATTTAAATGTTTATCTCATGTTTCGGAAATAGGCGCATTGGCTTGCTAACAAATTTATATTGTATAAAATGTATAATTTTTAATTCAGCAGCGGTATATAACTCTGCGAGTGGAATTAATCGTTACGCAAATGGAATCCTGTTTGGAGAACCGACATGGAGCGATTCAGCAAATTCAGTTTGTAAAGCAAACACGGACACAAAACTGGAGCAATTTTCTGTTTATCGTTTAATAAACGATTTTTAAAGCGAAGATTAAACGAAAATCGCTTTTTAAAAAACTCGGTCAAGGATACCTTTTGACGGAATATTTTTTGACCGATCCGTGGATGCAGAAAAATTTACCGTCCATATTTACGACTAAATATTTATTAATACCCTGTAAGAGAAATATTGTAAAATTGTCTTAACTTGAATTGTTTTCAATTTAAACAACGTCAAGTATTTTAAAGACACCAAAATACCTCGATTAATGTAGCAATTTCTGTATTGTAATTGTCACGCTGAAATAGCGAATTAACTTACTTTATAATTAACTGCATGGTGATTATAGATTCATTTGTCGAATGTTAGCGTGATCATGATAGGAGAATTGCGCAACAGCGTGTCACTCTTTCTACGAATGCAACGGAATGTCATTTATTCCGCAGCTTAGGAAAACTCTTTTAATTTACACGACGTCCCGGTTAATCGATCGCGGAGGGTCTTCCGAGCAACAAGACTAGTTAACGAGCTTAATTGGCCTCCTTTTTCGGCGTCTACGGCGCCGCCGCAGAAATGCCGGCGCATCGAAGAGAAACGGGAAATTGTAATGACGCGACGACCTTTCGGAATTATCAAAGAAAACGGAGCTTCAAGAAACTACCATCCTGTTTTTCTTTCGCAAGGTCGAAGGCCGATTGAACTTAATTTGGGATTCGAGATAAATATAACGAAATGCTCCGAACATTTCGAGTGATCTCATAAACATCGTTGTTTTCTTCTTAATTCGTTAAGAAACGAATTACGAAGTTTATCCAACGTATTAAACGAGTTATTTGTAAATCTAACATTAACATTTCAAAGAGGACAGAAAATTACCGACAATATCGATTCGATCGTCTCAACCAGACGAGAATTTTGTCGGAATTTTATTTCCACTTGCTGCACGCGCCACTTTTTTAGATGAATAATTTAAGCAACCAGCTGAATATTAATAATTTGGAAAAGTTCAGAAGCGAACGAATATTGGCA
>NC_135778.1:6075259-6076513 GCF_028453695.1 Augochlora pura
CTATTTTAATTCTTTTTAAATCGCATCCGATTTATTGTAACTTCGTCGATGTAGTGTCGTAATTGACCGTCGTCCGCGAGAAGAGGCCGCTAAAATCAGTCGTGAATATCCAGTCGGTACGTCAGTCAGACCCGGCCACACAAAACCCCATAAGGTGTTTGGTCTATTCTTATGCCGCGTCTGCGGCACTGGATTCGGAGAGTTTAATGCCGTCTGCATAGATGGCAACACGATGCAGTCGGTTGCATCAAGCGCCTCGTACAACGTCAGCCAAGGAACTGCGGGGGTCAAAGAATAATTGTAAGTATGCATACAGGGTGTACCAAACTATACATAATCCGGGAAATGAGGGGTTCCTGAAGCCATTCGAAGTAACCTTTTCCTTTGCCGAAATGCAATCCGAGGCTTCGTTAACGAGTTATTAATGAAAAAAGATAGATGCGCGCGCACGACTCAGCCTGTACCTTGTTTCCTCACTCCTTAATTTAATTTTGATTTAACTAATTTTCAACTTAATTAATTGTCCGAAAATTTTCGGCAATGAACGAAATAGTATTTTAATGAAACTGTTCATGCTCCGTTTAATTGGAACGTATTCAAATTATGATAATGAAATCTCATGCGTTAAATTGCTCATAAAAGTGTATAAAATCACGCATTTGATAAAGTGTTACCTCAGATATGAGGAAACCACTGTTAATTAATAGTTAGTACCAAGTGTATGAATACGATACTGCTTCAACCAGATTTTAATCTATTGATTTTGTATTTCTATGTTAATATTAGAAGCGCCTGGTCTGAGAGGAAATTAAACTGAATAAATTATAATACGTTTCAATGAGTTCGTATATCTATTGCATTGCAGGACAGATGTTAATGGAAATGATCAAATATTTGTATCGCGAACTATTTAATTGTCAGATTAAGAACATCAGAAGTAATTCAATTACCACGAATAGGTAAACGAATCTCGATAGAGCACACAATTTATTTGTTACTCCATTTGATTAGAGATTCGATTTATTACACATAATTATGCTCGATAACAGTCGCCTAACCTTTTCGTTCCGACAGGCGTATATACATATACGGTCTCGAAGAATGAACATTCATATGCGAAGAGAGTATATATTATATTATTTATTTTCAGCCTCACGGCCAAGAAATCAGACTTGGTTTACAAAAAACCTAACTCTACATTACTAACTTAACATTCATTATTACTTCATTCATTGTTATACATTCTCATTCGCA